>NC_082734.1:23515198-23575198 GCF_030144855.1 Hypanus sabinus
CCCCAGGATGATATGGCCTTCCTCAGGGTTCCCCAGTTTGTTCCCACATTCTAAAGATGTGCGGGTTAGGGCTAGCAAGCTGTGGGCATCTTTGCTTGCGCCAGAGTATGGCAAAACTAGAGACCGCCTCCCCCCCCCCCCACCCACAGCACATCCTCAGACTACGTTGATCATTGACGCAAACAACACGGGTCACTGTATGTTTCAAAGTGTGACAAATAAAGTCGAGCTGTAATCTTTAATTCATGTCCAGTATTTTGATTCAGAATGAGCCTGAGGCTTTTGGGAAGGAAGTTCCCATGTCTACATGAACTCCAGGCCACAGTCTCATCAAGCTCGCATACCCAAGGTGTTGACAGGCTCTTGTGTCCTCCCCACCCACCCGGACATCCGACCCACCAACCCGCGTCCTTGCTGGTCCTCGTCCTCAGCACTTGGCAGCCCAACTCTACAAGTATCTTCGGTCCCATGTCCGTATCGCTGGCCTTTGAGCACGGAGCTGTTTTTCATTGTTCAAGTCTAATATGGATGATTAAGAGGTACTGATGACCCGTTTCTCAGCTTGCTTTGTTTCTTGCTTGAAGGAAGCGAATGTGGATTGTTCATCTGTCCATTGAGTAGGTCTCTCGATAGTCCATCACTTCGCTTCAGAATTATATAAAAATAATTACCACTGTTGTTGAACCTTTGAGCTGTGGGTCTTCAGGCTGCCTAAAGTCCTGCCTGATGGTAGCATGGAGAAGAAGGCATGGCCTGGATGAAGGGGGTCTTTGATGATGAATGCCACCTCCCCGAGATATCACTTTTTGTAGATGTCCTCGCTGGTGTGGAGAGCTCCACCCATGATGGAACTGGCTGAGTCTCCCACTCCTCACTTCATCCTATTCCCTTATGTTGCCTGCCTCTCGGTTCCTCGTCCAAATCTCCTCTTGGGTGGAAAACAATTGCTTCTCCTCTGAAGCCTCTCCAGATATTCCACTCACATTCAGCTGTACCTGATCTGAGAAAATAGTTAACATCATGCTAAATCTCAGCCCGGCTAAGTGAAGTTAGACAAGCACAGGGCACAACTAAAAAAGTATAATTAATTTTGACTTTCCCATTTTGCAAGAGACAAAATTGGATGGAGGACGATTAAATGAATCAGAATCAGGTTTAATATCACCGGCATATGTCATGGAGTTTGTTAACTTAGAGGCAGCAATACAATGCAATACATGATAAATATAGAAAAATTGAGTTTTACAGTAAATATATGTATATTAAAGCATTAAATCAAGAACAGCAGTGCAAAAACAAAAATAAAGAAGTGAGGCACAGTTCATGGGCCCAATATCTATTTAGAAATCGGATGGCAGAGGGGAAGAAGTTGTTCCTGAATCGCTGAGTGTGTGCCCTCAGGATTCTGTACCTCCGACATGATGGTAGCAGTGAGACAAGGGCATGTCCTGGGTGGGGGGGGGGGGGGTCCTTAACGATGGGCACCACCTTTCTGAGGCATCATCCCTTAAAGATGTCTTGGATGCTATGGAGGCTAGTACCCATGAGGAGCTGACTAATTTTACAGTAGCAGTAGAACCCCATACTAGACAGTGATGCAGCCTATCATCCACAATACATCTATGGATGTTCTGAGTGTTTCAGGTGACATACCAACTCTCTGAGGAAATACAGTCACTGTTTCCTCTTTGTAGCTGCATTGATATGCTGGGACCAGGTTAGATCTTCAGAGATCTTGAGACACAGGAACTTAAAATTTCTCATTCTCTCCACTTCTGATCCCTCTGTGGAGGGTTGTTTCGTATTCCCTCAAGTTACCCTTTCTGAAGTGAACAAGAGATGATTGCTGATTAAAACCAGAGCAAGATTAAGATTGAATCTATAATAAACACTCAGTCATACTGTATGTTACTTATTGACAGCTTTAGGCTATTGTAGACATAACCATAAATTAAGTGCATTATGTTTACAAAAAAACCATTGTTTAATACTCAAATGGTTAGTATAGTTTCGAAAAGTTTAAGGCTGATTTAACGTACTTTGAAGGGAAGTGATGTGGTGTTGATATGAATTGGTTCTTTCTCTTGCCACTTCACCAAATTGGAAGACTGGATGCTGAGGCCTGTAGGCCGGAGACCAAGCCTGCGAATCCTATGAAAAAAGTAAGGGATAGGGCCCAGTCCATTAGGGGTAAAGCCCTCCTGGCCTTTGAGCACTCCTGCATAAAATGTTATTGCAGCATCCATCATCAGAGACCCCCACCACCTGGGCCGTGCTCTCTTCTCGCTGCTACCCTCAGGAAGAAGGTACAGGAGCCTCAGGATTCGCACCACCAGGTTCAGGAACAGTTACTACCCCTCAACCATAACTTCATTCAACTTCACCTGCCCCATCATTGAAATATTCCTGCTACCTACGTACTCATTTTCAAGAACTCTTCACCTCATGTTCTCAGTATTTATTGTTTGTTTGTTTATTTGTTTATTATTTCTTTCTTTTTGTATATGCAGTTTGTTGTTTCTCGCACAGAGGTTGAATGCCCAAGTTGGTCTGGTCCTTCATTGATTCTGTTATGGATTTATTGAGAATGCCCACAAGAAAATGAATCTCAGGGTTGAATATGGTGACATATACGTACGTTGATAATAAATTTATTTGAACTTTGAGTCCCTACGTGTCCACTGGGAAGTCAAAGTCTGTGCGCTCGAGTTCACAGGAAACTGAAGAAGATGTTCTGTCCTGGGATTAGGTGCAGACATACATCATCCCCATCATATCGTTTTCTGATAAAAATGATGATACGCCCACACTTTTCACCAGCAACTGATACACGCCAGACTAGGTGACATTCGACACCTCATTAGGTACCTCCTCTACCTAGTAAAGGGCTGCAGAGTGCGATGTGTGCTCGTGGTCTTCGGTTGCTGCAGCCCATCCCCTTCAAGATTCAATGTATTGTGTGTTCAGAGATGTTCTTTAGCACACCACTGTTGTAACGTGTGGTTATTTGTGTTACAGTCATCTTGAACCAGTCTGGCCATTCTCCACTGACCTTGCTAATGGAGAGGGCACTTTTGCCTGCAGAATTGCAGCTGCTAATGCTTTATGGTTTTCTTGCACCACTTAAACTCTAGCTTTCCAACCTTTTTTATGCCATGGACCCCTACCATTAACTAGGGGGGGGGGTGCGTGGACCCCAGGTGGAGAACTCCTGCTGCAGAGGCAGCTGAGCATGAAAATCCCAGGAGATCAGCAGTTTCTGAGATACTCGAACCACCCCGTCTGGCACCGACAGTCATTCCACAGTCAAAGTCACATTCCTTCCCCATTCTGATGCTTGGCCCGAGCAAGAACTGAACCTCTTGACCATGCCTGCATGCTCTCATGCTTCCACATGATTGGCTGATTAGATATCTGCATTAGGCATACCTAATAAAGAGGCCGCTGACTGCGAATAAGAAATCTGCCTTTTCACGGCACCATTCTTGATCTGAGGAAAGATGAGAGCATTCAGTCCTCGGGTTAGGTTTTGTGGAGAGTCTTATCCAGAGGATTGTTCCACTTGTGAGGATGCGAGAGCTCTGAAGGAAATAGTGTGCAAGATATAGGGGTAGAAGACGAATGAGATGAGTTGCAGATGTTCAGGAAGCATAGTTTGGCCAAAAAAGCAACAAATTACAGCCATGTCGATGTCATTGCCTAATGAAGTGTTAATCTGCTAGCAGGACGTTCCACGCTGGGCCCCGCAGGATCTGGGCTCCAAACTGCCTCTTTCGGCCATTCTGCTGCTGCCTGGCACCTGCTGTGGAAATGGGTCAGTGCTTCAGCTGGCCAGCTGTCGGAGGAGTCATCGCCCCTGAGACACAGCGCGGCCGGTTTTGCTGTGTCAGTCCTTCAAACCTGCGCTGTTGCCATTGTGAGCGAGGGTTTCTGAGGGCATGGAGAGGGTGGTTCGAGTCACCTCCGTCCACCTCACCCCTCGTCCTTATGCGCTCCCCAACCCTGTTGACATGGGGCTCCTTGTCATCAGCGAGACCGGGCCTAGGCAGAGCAGGGCGGCCGTTCCCCCGAGCACCTCTACTCTGTCAGCAGTTAGCCATGAGCAGGTCACCTTAGAGCGCCAGCGATCACCGAACAGGATTCGGCTCCCCGCCGCTGTCGGTCGGGAGCTTCACACAAGTCTGCCTGGGATTGCTCTGCCTGCCTCAGTTTCCTCTCTCATTCCAAAGACACGTGGGTCAGGGTTAGTGAGTTGTGCGCGCTCCACATTGGCGCCAGAGGCCAACGTGACACCCGCGGGCTGCCCCCAGCACGCCGCGGGCCAAGACACAAACGATGCAATTCGCTGTACGTGTGACAAACATAGCTAATCTTTAATCCATGTTGCCGACCGTTTCAATTTCACTGCCTTGTTCATCCTTGGCATTCTCCACTGCCAGACTGGGGTTCAACACACACTAAAGGAACACCTCGTATCATGCCCAGATAGCCGACAGACCAATGGCATGAACACTGAGACTTGCAGGGTAGTTAACCCTCTCCTCAGAGGGTCTTCCCCGCTTTCCCCCTCTCGTTCCAATACTCGGCCACTTGTTCCATTTTTGCCCCCCTTCCCATCCAGCCCCCATCACCCATTGTCATTGCCCTTCAGCTCCTGGTTCTCCCCATCGCTCATCTACCTGCCCCGTGTCCAAGTCCCAATCTGCTCCCCTCCCCTACCGATCTGTCATCTTACCCGCAAGAGATTCGGCAGATGCTGGAAGCCCTCAGCAACACACACAAAACTTTGGCAGAACTCGGGGAACATCCAAGCCTACTTGGACCAAGACAAAGGATGATTCTTTAGTCTGAGAACAGAGAATCTATGGAATTTTCTGCCCTCTGAGTCATTAAGTTAATTCATAACAGAGACTCATAGGGTAGCTGCACTGTGTGTTCTGATGCTTTCTGCTGTACATCTGACAAAGAAAGCTTATGTCTTTATCGGTTTCTGGGAATGGAGGGACAGTGCAGGAAAATTACACTGAGTTAGACAATCAGCCAAGGTCTCGAGGATTGGCAGGACAGACTAGGAGGGCCAGATAACCTAGGAGGCCAAGTCATTGGGTTTATTTAAAGCGGAGTTTGATAGGTTCTTGATTAGTAATGGCATCAAAGGTTACAGAGAGAAGGCAGGAGCATGGGGTTGAGAGGGATAATAAATCAGCCATGATGGAATGGCAGAGCAGACTCAATGAGCTGAATGGCCTAATTCTGTTTTATGTGCCTTATTGTCTTAAATTCAATTAGCAGTTAAATGTAAATTTACGTGCAATTACTCGTCCCTTGGAACTGCTCCACTTCTTTGAATTATCTGGAACCTGCAAGCCTTCAACGGTTCTAACGTGACTTAGGTTCTGTGCAGATGTACCTCAGTGTCTCTGCTGGGGGACAACAGGAAACTTGTGTTCCACTGCTGAACTCCAAGGAGTACAATACCAGAGAACAGAATGGCACAGGAAGCCGGGGTCCCTGCTATTTCCATCAATGTGCCCTGGAGGGTTTCAGGTGATCAGCCCAGCCTTTACCACAGGTGAAGCCGGCCTCAGCTTTGCAGGTGGCGGACTGGTTTTGCAGAGGTCCTTGTGTAAGACCCTGGGAAATGCTTCACTGCTAGCGTAATGGTCTTTCTGTAGAAGCAGTGTTTGGGTTACGGTGAGAGACAACGGGTGCTCTGGAGGGTGAGCTGTCCAATCAGGGGAGTGGGTTTTTTTTTGTTGTGTGCCTAACCCCGGTGCGAGCTGGTGTCCTTTCTCGGCGGGAGATGGAGAGAGTGATCTAGGACTTGACCCGATGGGGGAACCGAGATTCAATGGAGCGAGGTGCCGAGGTCTGCTGAGGATCGGTGAATATGTCTTTTGGAAAAGTTGAGCTCCACCTTGTGCACGTTTGACTGTTTAATTACAATGGGCCCTGTTTTTTCTCCTTTCTTTTCTTTACCAACCCTTTAGCTAAGATTCATAAATATAATTCATTTAGTCATTTGCAGCGTGCTGTCTGTTATTTCTTGGCACTGAGTTGCACAGCATCCACACAAACCGGGGTTCGGGGTGGGAGACACGTCTCAATCTTATGGGCCTGAGAGGAACCGTACCAGCTTCTGGTGTTTTTGCCAAGGAAACTAGGAGGTCTTCATTGACTAGGGGGGCTTCCTAGCCTCTGATCTGCTCTTTTAGACAATAGACAATAGGTGCAGAAGTAGACCATTCGGCCCTTCGAGCCTGCACCACCATTTTGAGATCATGGCTGATCATTTACTATCAATACCCGGTTCCTGCCTTGTCCCCATATCCCTTGATTCCCCTATCCATAAGATACCTATCTAGCTCCTTCTTGAAAGCATCCAGAGAATTGGCCCCCACTGCCTTCCGAGGAAGTGCATTCCAGACCCCCACAACTCTCTGGGAGAAGAAGTTTTTCCTTAACTCTGTCCTAAATGACTTACCCCTTATTCTCAAACCATGCCCTCTGGTACTGGACTCTTCCAGCATCTGGAACGTATTTCCTGCCTCTATCTTGTCCAATCCCTTAATTATCTTATATGTTGTAATCAGATTCCCTCTCAATCTCCTTAATTCCAGCGTGTACAAGCCCAGTCTTTTAGCCATGTTGTGTATGTAACACACTGGAAGGTTTCACTGCTAATGTAATGGCTTCTCTGCAATGTTCCACTGCTGAGGTAATGGTTTCTCTGTGGCTGCAATGTTTGGGTTATGACTAGAGATAACGGGGCACACTGGCCAACGAGCAGGATGTTGTTCTTTCTTGTGTGTCTGGGAGCCGGGAATTCGCCAGAAGACACGAATGGAGAGAGTTGGTAGAGCGCCAGACGGAGTGGACCTGGAGTGAGGGTCCGAAGGTCAGCGATGATCAGAGGAGGTCGATGGTGGACGAACGGCCTTATCAGTGAGCTCCAACCTTGCACAAAAGACTTGTTTCATGAGAATGGACCCTTTTTCTTATTTTTGTTTCTTTACTAATCATATAGTCAAATTCAGAATTATAAAGCTCAATCATTGAATTGCATATTGTGCACTGTTTGTTGTTTTGTGGTACTGATTTGTAACGGGACAGATCGCGCAGCATCCACCCAAACGAGATTTCTTATGTTTGGTGGGGCCAGGGGCAATCATCTCCTATATTAAGCCGCTAGTTGAACCGAGAGTTACATGAACATGCCTACTCTAGTTCAGTTTATTATTAAGGAGAAAGTGATTTGAGGTTTATGCATCGATTTTTAATATAGAGAATAGAAAACAGAGGTCCTCTCAAGCATCAGCCTTGAGAGGACTGTAAACAGAAAAACAGATAGTAAACATAGTAAACAGATAATATTTTACTGTGTTGTTAAGGGCCAGTTCGTGAGGAAAACTCACCAACCCATCTTCACAGTGGATCCATGGGTTCTTTAATGTTTAAATTAATATCCCATTGACAACAGCAACTCTAACAGTATGGCACTCTGTCGAAGTGTTGGATTAAAGTCATAGTGGCATAAAGCAAGTAAATAGGCTGTAAACTGCTCCATGGTGACCAAGATTCCCATCTAACCTCAGCCCATTTTCCCATGTTTGGTCCATATTCTTCTCCACGCTTCCTATCCATGTAGTTGTCTAACTGCCTTTTATATGTCATTATTATAGCTGCCTCAACCACTTCCTCATGTTATGATGCCAATCAAACCACGCCAGCCCGTGGAGTTCAGACGTTCTAACTCTCCGGAATATGGATGGGTGGCACGGCCCCTGTAAAGAATCAGGACCGTCCCACAAATTGGCAATCATGTCTTGGGCACCAAGAACTGAGCATTTCAAGAGCACCTGAACAGAGCCTCACTGTTCTACCCTAAGCCCTACCAGAGATATCGTCTTGTTTTGTGCTCAGATCTCAATCCAATTTTATTCTGTTTCTCGATACTCCAGCCATGGATAATCCAGCATTTGGCTCCAAATCGTCCTCATCAAGGACTTTCATCACTCCCCAGGAAGCTCATTTCATACTGATTACCCCCTGGGAGAAAATGTTGCCCCTCAAGTTTCTATTAACTCTACCTTTCTACCTTAAACCTATAGCATCATCTTTATGTGCTGTACCATGTGACATCATCATTATATGCCGCACAATATGACATCACCTTTATGCGCCATGCCGTATGCAGGCGATCATTGTCTCCATGATCATGTTTGTTCTTGGCAAATTTTTCTACAGAAATAGTTTTCCATTGCCTTCTTCTGGGGAGTGTCTTTACAAGACAGGTGACTCCCAGCCATTATCAATACTCTTCAGAGATTATCTGCCTCGTGTCAGTGGTTGATAACCAGGACGTGATAGGCGCCATTCACCACCAGGTCCCATGGGTTCACGTGACCCTGATCCTGGTGACTAAGCAGGTGCTACAACTTGCCCAATGTTGACCTGCAGGCTAGTGTAGGAAAGTAGAGCCTTCCACTTCCTTTGGTAGATCTACCTCCACCCCGTCACCTAAACCTATAGCAACACACACAAAATGCTGGAGGGGCTCAGTAGGTCAAGCAGCATCCACGGAAAGGAATAAACAGCTGACATTTTGAGCTGAGACCCTTCATCAGGGCAAAATGCCAATTGTTTATTCCTTTCCATAGATGCTGCTTGACCTATGGAGTTCCTCCAGCATTTTGTGTGTGTGCTCTGGATTTCCAGCATCTGCAACATTGTGCTTATACCTTAAAATTATGTCCTCACGTTCTTGATTAGTACAATAATATGGACTCTTGACCTCACAATCTACCTTGTTTTGGCAAGTGCATTGCACTTTCCCTGTATCTGTTACTGCTTTCCCTTGTACTACATCAGTGCACTGTTGAACAGCAGGCAGAGCAAGAACCTCAGTACATGTGACAATGTTAGTTCAATTCAAAAAGACAGTACTTTTACTGTATCTATGCTCTTCATGATTTTACACACCTCTAGAAGGTCACCCCACTTGTCTCCTACTGTATATTCTGAGTGATGCAGCCCTAGCCACTCCCTATAAGCCAGTCCCAGACAACATCCTAGTGAATCTCCTCTGAGCTTAACAGAATCCTCCCTGTAGCAGTGTGACCAAAGCTGAACAGACTATCCCAAACGTGAGAAATTCTGCAGATGCTGGAAGTCCAAAGCAACACACACACAATGCTGGAGGAACTCTGCAGGGCAGGCAGCATCTATGATAATCAATAAACAGTAGGGCTGAGACCCCTCTTCGGGAAAGGGTTTGTCAGCAAGAAGGGACTATGGCTTTCTCAACATCTTGTACAACTAGTTCATAACAGCTCAGCTTCTAAGCTGATGAAGGCCGGTGTGCAAAAAGTCTTCTTCTCCGCACTGTCCACCTGTGATGCCACTTTCAGGGAACCATGGTCTCGAATGCTGAGGACCCTCTGTTCTACAACTCAACTGAGTCAGTCCCACCATCATTAATTTTCACAAATGGCAACCCCTCCTACTTACCCAGATCAGTTTTCCAGCCATGCATGTTGTGGTGAACTACATATACCTGTCTGGACGTGCCCCCCCCCCCCACCACCGCCGCTGACTACTCCCGTGGCTCCTCCCACAGACCCCGGTATAAAGGCGATTGGAGCCACAGACCCTTCCTCAGTCTCCAGGATGTTGTGTGATGGTCACTTGCTGCTTGTTCTTTCTTCCAGCCAATAAAAGCCTATATCTCGCCTCACGTCTCCGAGAGTTATTGATGGTGCATCACATGTCAGGAATGGAATGCAGATCCACAGCTTTCTAACACACCTGGAATGCTACAAACTCAAGTCAAGTTTATTGTCACGCAGGCGTCCACACGTTTACCGCCAAACAAAATAGTGTTTCTCCAGACCAATGTGCACGAAACAGTATATATAACACGCATGCACAATACATAAAGAAATATTACCACAAGTAAATTAACAAATAAATAAAACATATTCCGGAAGATCCCTTTGGCATAAGGTGCAGTTACGACACAAGTTAAGAAGTAAAACAGTATAATGCCACTGATACTTCACAAGTGGTGAGACCTGGCTGGTGGCTGGCAGTACAGTACTCTTAGCCTGGAGGAAGAAGCTGTTTCCTATCCTAACAGTCCTTGTCCTAATAGCATGGTACTTCCTGCCCGAAGTTAGTAAACTGCGAGACTGACAGTCTGAGGGTGGAAAGCAAACCGTGCAACAGGCCAGGCAGCATCTACGGGGGGGGGGAGTAAACAGTTGACGTTTCCGGCTGACACCTTTCGGCCGCCCGTTCCTCTCCGTAGATGCTGCCTGCCCTGCTGAGTCCCTCTGGCACTTTGTGCGTGCGGCCGCTCTAGGCTTCCAGCATCTTCAAAATCTCACGTTCAGGGTGAAGAGTGAAGTTAGCTGAAACCCAAGGTGAGTGAGCCTTCCAGATATTGATGAGTTTCTTTCGACTCAGAGATAAAAGGTCAGCACCATCAATTATTATAAATAACGTTCCAAAGTGTTGCTATCTTTATCTATCTTTGTATTAATAATTATTGTAGAATGTATTAGTAATGGAATTTGTTTGTCACTGTCACACGTATCGATATACAGTAAAAAGCTTTTCTTGTACATTGTTCATACAGCTCAAATCATTACCCAGTGTATTGAGGTAGAACACGGTTAGACAATAACAGAATTCAGAATAGAGTGGAATAGTTACAAAGAAGGTGCAATACAGGCAGCAGTGAGGTGCAAGGTCATGATAAGGTATAGTTTGAGGTCAAGCGTCCACCTTATCATACAGGGGGCTGTTAGATAGTCTTATACCATGGGTACGAAGCTGTCCCTGAGCCCGGTGGTGTTTATAGGCTTTTATTTTTCTACCTGAAGGGAGAGGGGAGAAGAGAGAATGTCTGGGACGGGTGGGGTGCTTTATCGAGGCTTTGCCAAAGTGCAGAGAGAATCCATGGAGGGGAGTCTCATCTCAGTGAAGTGCTGAGCGGTGCCCCACAAGTTTGTTAGGGTCATGTGCAGAGCAGTTGTCATACCAAGCTGACATGAATCAGGATAGGATGTTTTTTTTAATAGTACATCAATAAAAACCGGTGAACTTAAAAAGGGTACATGCCAAGTTCCTTCAGCCTCTTGAGCAAGTAGCGATGCTGGGACACTTGGTCGTGGTGTCTATTGGTTGGACCTGGACGCTGTTTGTGATGTTCACACCTAGGAGCTGAAAGTTTTCAACCCTCGCCACCTCAACACCATTGAGGTGGACAGGGACGTGTGTACCTCCCCCACACCCTCGGAAGTCGATGACCAGCTCTCTTGCTTTGCTGACATTGAGGAGCAAGGTTGTTATCATGGAACCATGTCACTAGGTTCAATGACAGCAAAATAAAACAGGCCTCTTCACGCCCACCCACCAACGAGAACCATTACACATTTACACATATCAGGAACCTGCTGTGGTGTGTTGGCCAGGGTGTGACATTCAACAAAAATCAACACAATTCAATAGTTACAAAGAATTACATCAAAATAAAGTTTCAAATACAGATATGGAATAAATTGTGTGTAAATGCATACATTCCAGCATGCTTTTACAATGTAAGCAACCTTACAAAATGTGAGGTTAAGCATTTACAAGCCGGGTTAGTGATGGGGTAGTAGAGGGGGTGGAGGGCTGACTAGAATTGTTGATCAGAAACTTTTAAGATGACATAGTTTTTGTTTTAATTGCCCTGTAATGCTGTCCAGATGGGAGATTTTGGAAAAGGCATTTCTGCTGGGAGTCAAACGTCCAAGCTCAAGACAATCTGCTTCCGGGCCCCTAGTCCATGGCTGTTGGATTCGCAGACTCACAGATGCAGGGCCTCCAACATTGGGCTTTGCTCTAGGACTCTCCATCGCACAATTTGCTGGTGGAGCTCAGTAGGAAGGACATTTTGGTTGGAGACTCTTCATCTGGGCTGATAAGGGGTTGTAGGGAAGATCTCCAGAAGCCATAGCAATAGAGCAGCAGTATTAAAAAAGAGTTTAAGGTTCAAAGACAATTTTATTATCAAGTACATAAATGTCACCACATACAATCCTGAGGTCCTTTTCCCAGCCGGCCTGCTCAGGAATGGTAACCATAACAGGATCAATTAGAATGCAGAAGACAGCAAACTGTGCAAATGCAAATATAAATAAATAGTAAGGAGAACATGAGATAACAAGATAAAGAGCCCTTAAAGTGAGATCACTGGTTGTGGGAACATCCCACAGCTTGGGCATTGGAGTTTGGAGGTCGACTCCCTGTCCTCTGTGAGAAGGTTTGTACGTTCTTCCCTTGAGTGCCTGGGTTACCTCTGGGTGCTCTGGTTTCCTCCCACAGTCCAAAGACAAACAAGTTGGTAGGTTAATTGCTCATTGTGGATTTTCCTGTGATTATACTAAGGTTAGATAGGTGGGTTGCTGGGTGGTGCTGCTCGCTGGGCCGGAAGGGCCTGTCTGCATTGTATCTGTAAATTATATAAAAGTGATGAGGTCTGCGATGGTATGGGAGACCGTGGCCTAAGCTGGGTGGGCTTTCATTAGCTGGATTAAATTATGGCCCACCATGCTGGCAAGTGGAAGAGTGTGCAGACTTTTGGTATCCTCTTTGATATTATTGGCTAGCTTACATTTTAAGTTTTCCCCACTTATGACTTTTTAGTTGCCTGGTGTTAGATTTTTAAAAATTTCCCAATCCTCTAACTTCCTTCTAATTTTTCTTCTATTACATACCCTCTCTTTTGCTTTTATGTTGGCTTTGACTTCCCTAGTCAGCCATGGATGTGCCATCCTGCCTTTAGAATGCATCTTCTTTGGGATTCTGTTCTTTCCAGATTGCTCCCAGTAACTCCAGCCATTGCAGATCTGCTATCATCCCTGCTGGTGTCTCCTTTCAATCATCTTTGGCCAGCTCCTTGACTCATGCCTCTGCAATTCCCATTACTCCACTGTGATAACGATACATCTTTCTTTAGCTTCTCCCTCTCAAATTAGAAGGTGAGTTCTATCATATTATGATTGCTGCCTCTGAAGAGTTCCTTTACCTTAAGCTCTCTAATAAAATCTGGATCATTACACAAGACCCAATCCAGAATAACTGATCCCCGAGTCAATGCAACCACAAGCTGCTCTAAAAAGCTATCTCATAGACATTCTACAAATTCTCTGTCTTGCAATTCAGCAACAACCTGATTTTCCCAAACTACCTGCCGATTGAAATCCCCTGTGATTATTGTATCATTGTCCTTTGTCATGCCTTTTCTACCTCCCATTCTAAATTGTATCCTACATCCTGGCTATGGTTCAGTGACCTGTATATAACTCCATCAGGGTCTTTTTACCCTTGTAGTTTCATAACTTTACCCACTAGGATTCTACATCTTCTGATCCCATGTCACCTCTTTCTAAAAAATGTATTAGATTTTTTACTAGCAATACCCTCTGCCTGCCTGTCCTTTTGATACAAGGTGTTTCCTTGGATATTAAGCTCGCAACTATAATCTTCTTTCAGCCACGACTCAGTGATGCCCACAATGTCATACCTACCAATCTCTGTGTGACAAGATACTCTACCTTATTCCATATTCTGCCTGCATTCAAATAAAACACCTTCAGTCCTGCGTTCATCACCCTTTTTGATTTTGTCCCCCTTTTACATTGCAACTTGTTCCGCTGACTGCAATTTTGCCCCATCATCTGCCTGTCCTTCCTGACAGTCCCACTACACTCTGGTTTTAAACTAACAGCCCTATCCTCAGCCCAATCACTCCAGTTCCCATTCCCCCTGCCAAATTTGTTTAAACCCTCCCCAACTGCTCTAGCAAACCCACCTGCAAGGATGTTGGTCCCCCTCGGCTCCAGGTGTAACCCATCCTTTCTGTCTAGGTCATACCTTCCCCAGAGGAGATATCAATGATCCAGAATTCTGAATCCTCGCTCCCTACACCAGTTTCTCAGTTTCCCCTAGGGGGCTCAAATCAAACTTATCCTTATTGTCATAATAGTGCGTGGGACAGGCATCTATCCAGAGACTGCAACCATGGAGATCCTGCTTTTCAGACTGGTTAGAAGGTTGGGTACCTGGCAAACCTGCCCTGGGTCTCTGTTACTTCCGGCCTGTTGTGAAGTTCCATGCATTTTTTTATTTATTACAGATCCCCGGAATCACTTTGCCCTTGGCCTGTGCTCTTCTCTAATCAGCTAATCCGTGTTCCTCTGCAGTGCTCTGCCTTAACGCGCTGTGTTGCTCTTGGCCATGTCGCGTAGGTAGGTCTGAACCGGACCCTGCTGTGTGAGCAGGTCACATCTTCCTGCTCCCGCCCTTACTGTTCTGGGCTCTGTGGACATTACTGCATCAGGAAGATTCCATGTGGGCCAGCTTTGACAAAGCATTGACCAGACATTCTGCGCCATCAAGAAAGCACGACAGAACCCCTCCTTTCTTTGAAGGGTGCATAGATTCACATGCCACCGGGATCTTCGGCAACCTCTACAGATGTACGGTGGACAGTATCCTGAATGGTCGACTCGCAGCCTGGTATCTAAACACCAATGCCCGGGAGTGGAGAAGACTGCAGGAAGCAGTCCATCTGAGGCAAAGCCCTGCCCAGCACAGAGCACATCTACACGGAGTCTTACCACAGGGAAGCAGCATCCATCAACCATCTTGAGTAACCCCCATGCCATGCTCTCTTCTGGCTACTACGGTCAGGTCGGAGGTGCAGAAGCCTTAGGAACCATACTCCAGGTTCAGGAACAGTTATTACCCTACAACCATCGGGCCTGGATAACTTCGCTCACCTCAGCTCTGAACTGATCCTATGACCTTCAGACTCACTTTCCAGAACCCTCCGCAGCTCATGTTCTCAGCGCTATATTTTTTTTTGCAATTTTCCCTCTTTTGCACATTGATTGGTTATCATTCTTTGTTTATGCAGGTTTTTTTTCACAGATTTCTTTATTTTAAAGATAGAAGATAAAGGTGAGCTCTGTTTGTCACACAAATACCAAAACATACAGCGAAATGCATTGTTGACATCAAATCGAATCAGTGAGGGTTACGCTGGGCTACCCGCAAGTGTTGCCACGTTTCCGCTACCAACGTCGCATGCCCACAACTCATTAACCCTAACCTGCCCATCTTCAGAATGTGTGAGGAAACGGGAGCATCCAGGGAAACCCACTCCACGTTGGGGAGAACGTATAAACTCCTTACAGACAGCGGTCGGAATTGAACCTCAATCTTATAGCAGGTACAGTAAAACGATGTGCTAACCTCTGTGCCACAATGCGTCCCTCTGTATTTTTCCTGTAAATGTCTGCAAGTTAATGATACTCAAGGTAGTCTCCTGACATCCGTTCTTTCAACTATGACTGGTTCAAGCCAGTTAAATAAGGTGACCCAGGCACAGAGCTTAACGAGATTACTGATTGTTCCTCCTGCACGCTTTCCACTTCACATAATAAATAGCCACTTGTTAGCAAGTTATTAGTAGAAAATGACTTGCTCTGATTAAATTATACCAGAGCAAGAAATCAGTTCAAACAGTTCACAAAATGGAGGCTGCAAGGGTAATTCACAAAATGGCTGCCACCATTCCTGTTCACCGATTGTTGCTCTTTCTGGCCAACACAGCAAATACATGGGAATGTTATGCCCTATTGGTTTATGGCAATATTATGCCCTGGTGGAGTGCATAGGAGAGTTATTCTTGCTGGTTTTCCTCCAAGTTGGAATCCACCCTGACTTGGAAATATGGGCTAATGGTTACTGGGCTAACAACTTTTTCAAGCCTTTGCCTCAAGAAAAAGACTGGCATATAAACAGGTCCTTTGGCTCACAATGTCTGTGTTGAACACGATGTCAAATCTCTCCTGCGTCCACATGAGAGAGGCGACTACAGACACTGAGATCTGGGACTCAGCAGCTCAGGGAGCATCTGTAGAGAGAAGTATAGAGTCAACGTTCCTCTGGAGCGTCTCAACCCAAAACATTTCGCTCCACTGACGTGCATCTCCCATGAGTGAAAGAAAATTGGAGTGCTCCGTGGGAGGGTAAGAATAGAATAAAAAGGTCAGCACGATATCACGGACTGAAGGTTCTGTGTTGTGCTGTACTGTTTTGTGTTCCATGTGGGTGGGGGGAGTGTTAGCGTGATGGTTAGCGCGATGCTTTACAGGGCTAACAGTAAGGTTGGGGTTCAACTCCTGCCACTATTGGTAAGGAGTTGGTGCTTTCATCCCAACACCGTGTGACTTTCCTCCGGGTACTTGCTTCCTTCCACATTTCAAAGACGTATGGGTTAGGGTTAGCGAGCTGTGGGCACACTGTGTGGGCGCTGGAAGCATGGTGACACCTACGGAATGCTCGCTGCTTCGATTTGACACAACGGACACCTCTCAGTTTGTTTTGGTCTGCATGTGACATATAAAGGTGTTGGCGCGTGGCCTAGTGGATAAGGCATCGGTCTAGTGATCTGAAGGTCACTGGTTCGAGCCTCAGCTGAGGCAGCGTGTTTGTGTCCTTGAGCAAGGCACTTAACAACACATTGCTCTGCGACGACACCGGTGCCAAGCTGCTTGGGTCCTAGTGCCCTTCCCTTGGACAACATCGGTGGCGTGGAGAGGGAAGGCCTTGCAGCTTGGGCATCTGCTGGTCTCACGTACAACCCTGCCCAGGCCTGAGCCCTGGAAACCTTCCAAGGCGCAAATCCATGGTCTCATAAGACTAACGGATGCCTATAAAAGACATATAAAGTTAATCTTAAATCTTACTTTCGAAAGACCTGCCCACTGGGTTCCCTTAGCATTTTGCAAAGTTCCAGACACCTCAAAGGAAAGGGGTTCTTTGCAAATATAGTTGCCACCTAGCAAATAAAAGTAATTTGTGCATAGCAAGATCCCAACAAGGTGACAATAATCAGTTGTGGTCACAATTTGGAGATAGCGATGGCTACATTGAGACTTGATTCTCTAACCCTTCTCTGAACTTGTGTCGTGGGATAAGCTCTGGCCATCAGCCTGGGCTCTTGAAACGTTCCTGACACTGCAGCGCACCTTCAGTTAGCCAGGAATTACAGGAAGAGAGACAGATGTGAGAACATCCAACATATAATTCTCCGTAACTTCCGCCACCTCCAATGGGATCCCACTACCAAGCACATTTTTCCCTCCCCCCCCACTTCTGCTTTCCGCAGTGATCACTCCCTACGCGACTCCCTTGTCCACTCGTTCCCCCCCATCCTTTCCCACCGATCTCCCTCCTGGAACTTATCCTTGTAAGCAGAACAAGTGCTACACCTGCCCTTACACTTCCTCCCTCACCACCATTCAGGGCCCCAGACAGTCCTTCCAGGTGAGGCGACACTTCACCTGTGAGTCGGCTGGTGTGGTATACTGCGTCCGGTGCTCCCGGTGTGGCCTTTTATATAATGGTGAGACCCAACACAGACTGGGAGACCGTTTCACTGAACACCCAGGCTCGGTCCGCCAGAGAAAGCAGGATCTCCCAGTGGCCACACATTTTAATTCCGCGTCGCATTCCCATTCTGATATGTCTATCCATGGCCTCCTCTACTGTCAAAATGAATCCAAACTCAGGTTGGAGGAACAACACCTTATATACCGGCTGGGTAGCCTCCAACCTGAGGGCATGAACATTGACTTCTCTATCTTCTGTTAATGCCCCTCCTCTCTTCTTCCCTCATCCCTGACATATTTAGTTGTTTGCCTGTTCTCCATCTCCCTCTGGTGCTCCCCCCACCTTTCTCCCGAGGCCTCCCGTCCCATGATCCTTTCCCTTCTCCAGCTCTGTATCACTTTCACCAATCACTTTTCCAGCTCTTAGCTTCATCTCACCCCCTCCGGTCTTCTCCTATCATTTTGCATTTCCCCTCCCCCCCTCTACTTTCAACTCTGTTACTATCTTTCCTTTCAGTTAGTCTTGACGAAGGGTCTCGGCCCGAAACGTCGACAGCGCTTCTCCCTATAGATGCTGTCTGGCTTGCTGCGTTCCACCAGCGTTTTGTGTGTGTTGCTTGAATTTCCAGCGTCTGCAGATTTCCTCGTGTTTGCTGATTAGAGAAAGGCTAGCTTTGTTTGCCACAGGCGCATCGAAACATCGAAACACGCACTGAAATACAGAGCCTCGTCGGCGTCAACAACCAACGCCGTCCGCAGATGGGCGGGGGCGAGTCTGCAGGTGTCACTACAGTTCTGGCAACGGCACGGCACACCCGTAACTCACTAACGCTGACTCTTACACCTTTGCAAGCTGGGAGAAACTGGAGGAGAGCCACGGATCGGGGGAGAGCATGCAGACATCAGCGGCGGGAACTGAGCCCCTGTTGGTGATTGCTGGCACTTTAGATCTACGCTACCACACTGCACAGTTAGTGAGAAGCTCAAGGCCTGTGTTAAGGGAACCACCTAGTGGAGTCAAAGCTGATACTACAGGTAGGTTCCACGTGGAAACCCAGTTCTTCAAAAGACACCGACTTGAAATTCCTTCCTTGACGTTTCTGAAGAAGCCACACCAGCTCACACCTCCATGGGAGGACTGAATAATCTCTGCACCAGGTTAATATAACTTTCTGGCAACCCTTCAGACAGACCATCAAAAGCCTGCAGCTGGACTCAGAGACTGGAAGTGTGATCCCAACACTCATCCGAGCACTGGGCTGATAAACAGTAGGTCACTTCTTGCTAAATAATAGATTACAGCAGCTCATAATCAGAGGCAAATTGCGCAGTGTTAATTGCTCAGGGAAAGGTCAGAAGAACATTGGATGTTTATATTAATTATAATTGTTTCGTTTCTTTCATCTCCGCCACTCTCATTAACCCTGCGTTTTTATCAAGGCAACTGTTGTATCAAGGCTGACTGACAACTTCAATCTAATCAGGCTCCAAAGTGTCTCTAATTATGATCCCACATTTATCGGTCGCTACCCTGCTTATAACCTTGCTGGAAGGGCCAAGGTCATGCAAGCACTATGAATTAAGAGTAGGAGCAGGGCACTTGTCCCTTCGAGCCTGATCAAGGTCGTCTATTGTTTACTGAACTTGAATTTACTCTGTAAGGTCATGGTTGAACCTGGTTCAGCGTCAAATATGCCCGTCTCTGATAATCCTTCATTCATTTGTTCATCGAGAATCCGTTTAACTCCGTCTTAAATACATTCAGAAACTCATCTTCCGTCCTTTGAAAGTGAGAAGACAGCCAGAGCCAGTTTTTTTCCCGGGGCTAATAAAAGGGGCCATAACTTGATGGTGATTGGTGGAAAGCAGAGGTGGGTGGGGGGGGGGACGTCTGAGGTAGGTTTATTTTCAGCAGGGTATGGTGGGGACATGGAACATTTTGCTGGGGAGGGGCGAGTGAGGTAGAGGCAGTCACATTCCAGTCATTTAACAGACTCTTAGAAAGGCTCCTGGATGAAAGTAAAATGGAGGGTCACGTGGGATGGAAGGGTTAGGTTGACCTTAGAGTAGGTTAACAGTGTGAGAAGAGGTATTTGCCTCACTTCAGCCTTAAATCGGTGACTCCTCAATTTTAAACCATAACCCTCTTGTTCTCTGAATTTTAATCGTCTCCTCTTGCCCCTTCCCCACCTAAAGCCCAGTGGATATGAGCCCATCCTGTTCGGTCTTCCATCATGCCCCTCCTAAACCTCTCAATTGCCACCAACCAGTTGCTCATGCAATTCGGAGACCTGGTAGCTGTAGATACTGGCATCTGGAGCAACACACAAAACACGGGAGCTACTCAGGAGGCCGAGCAGTATCTGTGGTGGGAAATGGCTTCTCCATGGCTTCTCCAGTGGACTGGCAGATTTCCAGGCAACTTCTCCGGTGGACTCACAGAAATTCACAGCCTACGGGCCTTCGACTTCTCTAGTAGCAAAGCAGAGCTTTGCAAGGAGTGGGCCTTTGACTTCTCCAGTAGGCTCACAGAGATTCGCAGGCATTGGGCCTTTGAGTTTTCCAACAGACTAGCAAAGATTCGCAGGCATTGGGCCTTGACTTCTCCAGCGGACTCACAGAGATTTGCAGCCTTTGGCCTCCAGCCTTCAGGCCTCGACTGCTGGATTTCTGATCAGGCTTCGATCTTCGATATCAGCCCAGGACTCACCAATAATAATGAATGAGGCCTTGAATTCTAGGCCTCGAAATTCAGACTCACCGATGACAGGACCCAGAACACCAGGCCTTGACTTTGGTCTCGCCGATTCGTGTACCTGGAGAGGTTACTGGCTCTTGTGCCTCTTGCCTGCACAGAAGTTTGATCCGAGAACCTGATAACTGATATTGATCGGGGTGGTGGAGAAACCAGCCTTCATTCTCACTGGTCTGTCTGCCTGCCATCTGTCCAAGGCTTCCCTTCTTTCCACTCCCATATCACTGGCCTTCGAGCATGGGACAGAGGCCTAGATATCAGCCTGACCTTTAACCCCCCCCCCCCACATCCCTGTCCCTAAACCCTAATCTATACCCTTGGACCCCAAAACAATCCCTATGAACCCATAAAACCTTAAAAGCAACTAAGCTTAAGCCACAAACAGAGGACACAGCTTGGCACCATCTTGACTAGATCTAAGTCCACTTTCCCCTCCTTACCTCAGTGGTTAGTAAGTTGATGGAGAAGATCCTGAGAGGCAGGGTTTATGAACATTCAGAGAGCCATAATATGATCAGGAATATTCAGCATGGCTTTGTCAAAGGCAGGTCGTGCCTTACGAGCCTGATTGAATTTTTTGAGGATGTGACTAAACACATTGATGAAGGAAGAGCAGTAGATGTAGTGTATATGGATTTCAGCAAGGCATTTGATAAGGTACCCCATGCAAGGCTTATTGAGAAAGTAAGGAGGCATGGGATTCAAGGGGACATTGCTTTGTGGATCCAGAACTGACTTGCCCACAGAAAGCAAAGAGTGTTTATAGACAGGTCATATTCTGCATGGAGGTCGGTGACCAGTGGTGTGCTTCAGGGATCTGTTCTGGGACCCCTACTCTTCATGATTTTTATAAATGACCTGGATGAGGAAGTGGAGGGATGGGTTAGTAACTTTGCTGATGACACAAAGGTTGGAGGTGTTGTGGATAGTGTGGAGGCTTGTCAGAGGTTACAGCAGGGCATTGATAGGATGCAAAACTGGGCTGAGAAGTGGCAGATGGAGTTCAACTCAGATAAGTGTGGGGTGGTTCATTTTGGTAGGTCGAATATGAAGGCAGAATATAGTATTAATGGTAAGACTCTTGGCAGTGTGGAGGATCAGAAGGATCTTGGGGTCTGAGTCCATCAGACACTCAAAGCTGCTGCGTAATTTGATAATGTGGTTAAGAAGACATCATCAACCATGGGATTGAGTTTATGAGCCGAGAGGTAATGTTGCAGCTATATAGGACCCTGGTCAGACCCCACTTGGAGTACTGTGCTCAGTTCTGGTCACCTCACTACAGGAAGGATGTGGAAACCATAGAAAGGGTGCAGAAGAGATTTACAAGGATGTTGCCTGGATTGGGGAGCATGACTTATGAGAATAGGTTGAGTGAACTTGGCCTTTTCTCCTTGGAGCAGTGGAGGACGAGAGGTGACCTGATAGAGGTGTACAAGATGATGAGAGGCATTGATTGGGAGGCTTTTTCCCAGGGCTGGAATGGCTAACACGAGAAGGCACAGTTTTACGGTTCTTGGAAGTAGGTACAGAGGAGACGCCAGGGGTAAGGTTTGTATTGTGCTGTAGGTTTTCCATGTTTCTGTGATTCCTTCCATTGTTTGCATAAGAGCCTAAGTTCAGAAGATGTAGGAGCAGATGTAGGCCATTCAGCCCATCGAGTCTGCTCCACCATTCCATCATGGTTGATTTATTATTCCTCTCAACCCCATTCTCCTGCCTTCTCCCCTTAATTTTTGATGCCCCTGCTAACCAAGAATCAACCTCTGATTTAACTATATCTAATGACTTGGCCTCCATTGCTGTCTGTGGCAATGAATTCCCTCTGGCTAAAGAAATTCCTCCTCACCTCTGTTCTAAAGTGACATACTTGTACTCCGAGGCTGTGCCCTCTTCCACCACCAGGCCCACCATTCCCTCCATTTATGTCTCCCTCTCTCTATATCGCTCCCCTTCATTCAACTCTTCATCTTTTCCGCTCCATTCCCCCCTTTACCCCTCTCCTTCCACCCCTCCATTACCCTTTCCTCCACTCCCTACCAATCCTTCCTCCATCCTATCCCTCATCCTCCCCTCACTCCACCTATCTATCCTTAACTCCATCCCTCTATTTATTCCTCGCCTCCATGATTTCACTCATTCTTTCCGTGACAGTACACTAATTGAAAAGTAACGCATCTTTCTGATGATGTTCAACTGTTTCTTTCTCCATAAATGCTGTGCTATCATCTCTGTCCCGTTCCCTCTGATTATTAATGAATTCACTCCATCCCTCCATTTACCTACCTCTCTCGTCCTCTTTTGCCCATTTGAGTCATAGAATCACATAGGTTGGCCCTGTGCTGTCAGCAGAAATGGTGGGCGTTGGTTCAATTTAAATATTTAAGACAAGTTGGATAATTACAATAGACAATTGGTGCAGGAGTAGGCCATTCGGCCCTTTGAGCCAGCACTGCCATTCAATGTGATCATGGCTGATCATGCACAATCAGTACCCCGTTTCTGCCTTCTCCCCACATCCCCTGACTCCGCTATCTTTAAGAGCTCTATCTAACTCTTTCTTGAAAGCATCCAAAGAATTGGCCTCCACTGCCTTCTGAGGCAGAGCATTCCATAGATCCACAACTCTCTGGGTGAAAAAGTTTTTCCTCAATTCTGTTAGGAGTTCAATTACATGGATGGGAGAGCTGTGGGCAAGGGGACTAGGCAGAATAATAGTTTGGTACAAACTAGATGGGCCGAATTGCCAGTTTTTGAGGTGTAATGCACTATGACTTGTGTTTATAATGTCCCCATTGACAGCTCTTCCCCCTCCCACTCTTTTCCTCTCTCTATATCCCTCCCTCTCCCCCCCTCCTTCCCTTTGTCTCTCCGTGCAAAAGCAATTAATGAAGGTTCAAGCAGGAAGAAATGGTTTCATTACATCAATTAACTTGGGCTGCCGAGCAAGGTCAGAGTGTTAGAATGCTTGGCAGAGCACATGAGCAGCCTGGGCTCAAAGGGCTGTGAGACACGAACAGTTCATTCTGTGCTCTGGGTCCGCACCCCGGCTGCACAGTTCATTCACGGGGGGTGGCGTGGGGTGCTCCTCACTTGAACATCAACGTCAAATTCCAGAAGGCAAGGGAGCGGCCAGCAAACTACCCGAGACTGGGGTAAATTGATTTATCGTCGCCATCCGGACAGGGTTCAGGTTTATTTATTGCATGAAAACGAATCAGGACTGACAAAGAGATTACTATCTTTTCTTTCAGTTAGTCCTGACGAAGGGTCTCGGCCCGAAACGTCGACTGTGCTTCTTCCTATAGATGCTGCCTGGCCTGCTGTGTTCCACCAGCATTTTGTGTTCGTTGCTTGAATTTCCAGCATCTGCAGATTTCCTCGTGAATGAGGTAGTGTTCAAGGGTTCAATGTCCATTCTGAAATCAGATGGCAGAGGGGCAGAAGCTGTTCCTGTGTGCCTTCAAGCTCCTGCACCTCTTTCCTGATGGTAACAGTGGGAGGAGGGCATGTCCTGAGTGATGGGAGACCTCAACGGTGGAGGCTGCTTTTTGAGGCATCGATTCTTGAAGATGTCCTGGATTCTACGGAGGCTGGTGGCCATGATGGAGCTGACTGAGTTTACAACCCTCTGCGGCTTACTTTGATCCTGTGCAGTGGCCCCCTCACCCCCCCCATACCAGACGGTGACACAGCCGGTTAGTATGCTCTCCACGGTACATCTGTAGAAATCCGCGACTACCTTTGGTGACACACCAAGTCTCTCCAAACCCCTGATGAAATACGGCCTCTGTTGTGCCTTTGTAATTGTGTCGACATGTTGGGCCCAGGATAGATCCTCAGAGATGTTGACACCCAGGAACTTGAAGCTGCTCACTCTTCCCTCTGCTGACCCCTCGATGAAGACTGGTGTGTGTTCCTTTCTGCAGTCCAGAAACAATTTCTTGGTCTTACTGACATTGAGTGCAAAGGTTCTTGTTGCAACACCACTCAACCAGCTGATCTACCTCAGGCCTGTACACCTCCTGGTCACCGTCTGAAACACTGCCGGCAATGGCTATGTCTTCGGCAAATTTATGGCATCTGAGCTGTGCGGAGCCACACAGTTGTTGGTGTAGGACGGGTAGGGCAGTGGCTGAGAGGTCATCCTTGAAGTATGCTGCTGTAGCTAGTCAGTGAGGCTGAGGTGTTGCCTCCCATCCCGAACGGACTGTCGTCTCCTGATGAGAAATCAAGGATCCAGTCGCAGAGGGAGGTACAGAGGCCCAGGATTTGGGGCTTATTAATTAGAACCGAGGGTACAATGGTACTGAACGCTGAGCTGTAAGCTATGAGCAGCAGCCTGATTGCTATAGCTTAGGTGATCCAAGACAAGTGGGTGCTGGTAAGAGGTTGACAGGACTCGAGGGAATGAGTATAAGGACTGGTTGGTTCAGTTAGGGTTTTAGTCCTCGGTGTATCAAATCGTAAGGGTCATAAATAGGGTGAATGCATACAGTCTGGACAAAAGGAATCAATAACTAAAGGGGCATAGGGTTAAGGTGAGAGGGGAAAGATTAACAGGGAGCCCAAGGAGCAATTTCTTCAGCCAGAGGGTTCAAAGTTCAAAGTTCAGAGTGAATTTATTATCAATGTACGTTCATATCGACACGTACACAAAAGATTCCTTTCCTTGCAGGCATTCAAAGGAAAGTAAAGCAATACAATAGAATCTGTGTAAAGCTACACACAAACAAAGACTGACAAGCAATAGGCAGAAGAAAACAAATGGAGCGAGTACATAAATAAATGATGCAGACAACCTGAGTTGTAGAGTCCTTGAAAGTGAGTGTGTACATTGTGGAATCGGTTTGGTGTCAAGGTGAGCGAAGCTATCCATGCTGGTTCAGCTGCCTGATGGTTGAAGGGTAATAACTGTTCCTGAACCTGGTGGCTTGGGACCTAAGTTCCCTGTACCTCCTGTCCGATGGTAGTGGTGAATGTATGGAATGAGCTACCAGAGGAAGTGGTTGAAGCAGATCATTTAAAAGACACTTGGTCAGGTACACAGGCAGGAAAGGTTCAAGACAGGGGTTCCCAACCTCTTTTATGTCATGGACCCCTGCCATTTATCGAGGGGTCCATGGTCCCCAGGTTGGGGACCCTTAGTTTAAAAGGATATGGGTCAAATGTGGGCAAATGGAACTAGTTCAGAGGGGCATCTTGTTTGGCATGGACCAGATGGGCCGAAGGGCCTGTTTTTTGTATAACAATGGCTCCATGAAAAGCTGTTCCTATCTGTGCTGGGGCTTCACTAGGAGAGGGACTGAAGGAGAATCACTCTGCAAGATTCAGACTGTTTCCCTGGTATCTGGCGCCCTCTGCTGCAAAGCCACGTTACTACAGTTTCGGGACTGCTTTGGGATTTAAAGGTGCAATTGTCAGTGTCATTTGTCACTTGTACCTTGAAAGCACTGGAGCACACAGAGAAATGCGTGTTTGCATCAACAACCAACACATTCTGAGGACGTGCTGGGGGGGTTGCAGCTCGCTTCTGGCACCAACATGGCAAGCCCACAACTCACTAACCCTTTGGAAAACGTGGGGGGGCAAATTCATCCTGAGGAATTCCACACAGTCAGAGGGAGAACGTACATTCTCCTCACAGATAGAGGCGAGGATTGAGCGTTAAATTACACAGTGACTTAAGGCCATAAGCAGCGAGGCATAAGAGTAGAATTAGGCCATTCGTCCCATCGAGTCTGCTCCACAATTTGACATTAGCTGATTCTCCCACTTTCTACCCTTAAACCTTAACCCTCTTACCGATCAAGAACCTATTAATCTCCATCTCAGTTACGTCCGTTGCTTGTGGCAATGAATTCCACAGATTAATCACCCTCTGGCTGAAGAAATTCTTACTCATCTCAGTTTTAGAGGGACATCCCTTTATCCTGAGGCTGTGTCCTTGGATCTTAGAGTCACCCAGTAGACAGTCATTGAGCTATAGAACGCTACAGCACAGAAACAGGCCCTTCAGCCCATCTAGACTATGCCAAGTTATTAATCTGCCTCGTCTCATTGATCTTCACCCAGACCACAGCCCTCCATACACCTCACAGCTACGTATCTATCCAAGTTTCTCGTAAAGATTGAAATCGAACCTGAACTTCTGCTGGCAGCTCACTCCACACTCTCGCCCCTCTCTGAGTGAGAAAGTCCCCTGTCATGTTCCCCTTAAACATTTCACCTTTCACCCTCAACCCGTGACCCCAAGTTCTAGTCTCACCTAATCTCAGTGGAAAAAGCCTGTGTGCATTGACCCTATCTATACCCCTCATAATTTTGTATACCTCTGTCAAATCTCCCCTCACTCCCGTACACTCCACAGAATGAAGTCATTCGGACCTATTCGACCTTTCCCTATAACTCAGGTCCTCAAATCCTGACAACGTCCTTGTAAACTTTCTCTGTACTCTTACAATCTTATTTACATCTTTTCTGTAGGTAGGCGACCAAAATTGCACACGATACCCCAAATTAGGCCCTACCAACATCTTATACAACTTGAACATAACATCCTATATCCTTTACTCAGTACTTTAATTCATAAAGGACAACGTGAAAAAATCTCTCTTTACAAACCTACCTAACTGATAACGGCCACTTTCAAGGAATTATGGATCTGTATTCCAAGATCCATCTGTTCTTCCATCCTCCTCTGCGTCTTTGCGCTCTCCACGTAAGTCCTACCCTGATTTTTCCTCTCAAAGTGTAACCCCTCACTGCATCAAATTCCATCTGCCAGTTTTCCAGCTTTCATAGTCTTCCTCGTTGTCCGCTATACCACCAATCTTGGTGTCACCTGCAAACTTGCTGATCCACATTATCATCCAGATCATTGATATAGATGACAAACAACAATGGATCCAATACTGATCCCTGCGGCACTCCACTAGGCACAGGCCTCCGGTTAGAGAGGCAACCATCTCTGGCTTCTCCAACAAAGCCAATGCCCAATCCTGTTTACTACCTCATCTTGAACGTCGAGCGACTGAACCATATTCACCATGCAGGACTTGTCAAAGGTCTTGCACAACTCCATGTAGACACATCCACTGCCTTGTCTTCATCAACTTTCCCGGTAACTTCCTCAAAAAACCCAATAAGACTGGTTCAACATGATCTACCATGCAGAAAGCCATGTTGACTATTCCTAATTAGTCCCTGCCTACCCAAGTACTTATATACGCAGACCCTTCAAAGATCTTTCAGTTATTTTCCCACTGCTGATGTCAGGCTCACCAGCCTATACTTTCCTGGCTTTCTTGATCATAGATCCTTTCTTGAACAATGGAATAATATTATCTATCCTCTAATCCTCTGGCACCTCGTCTGTGGCTAAGGATGTTTTAAATACCTCTGCAAGGGCCCCTTCAATTTCTGCACTAGCCTCCTAAAAGACCCTAGGGAGCACTTTGTCAAGCCCTGGGGATTTATCCACTCAAATTTGCCTCAAGGTAATGAACACCTCCTCCACTGTAGTCCGTACACAGACCATGACCTCACCTGCTACTTGCCTCGCATCTACAGACTCCGAATAAATACAGATACAAAAATCCATTTAATATTTCCCCCACCTCTTTCATCTCTATGTATCAATGACCACTCTGATCTTCGAGTGGACCAATTTTGTCCCTTGCTGTCCTTTTGCTCTTAATATAGCTGTAGAACCCGCTGTGGTTCTCCTTCACCTTCTCTGCTAGAGCAACCTCATGCCTTCTTTTAGCCCTCCTGATTTTCTTCTTGTGTTCTCTTGCAGTTCTGATATTCTTCAAATACCTCATCTGCTCCTTCCTGCCTATACCTGCTACACACCTCCTTCTTCTTAACCAGGGCCTCAATACCTCTTGAAAACCTAGGCTCCCTAAGCTTGATATCTTTGCCTTTCATTCTGACAGGAACATACAAACTCTGTACTTCCAGACTTTCATCTTTGAAGGCCTCCCACTCACCCAGCACACCTTCACCAGAAATCTGTCCCAGTCCACACTTGTCAGATCCTTTCTGATGCCATCAAAATTGGCCTTTCTCCAATTTAGAATCCCAACCCAAGGACCAGACCTATCTTTTTCCGTAATTATCTTGAAACTAATGGCATTATGATCTCTTGATGCAAAATGTTCCCCCACACAAACTTCTGTCACCCTCCCTGTCCCATTCCCTAATAGAAGATCTAGTATCACACTTGCTCTTGTTAGGACTTCTATGTACTGATTAAGGTAACTTTCCTAAAAATATTTGACAAACTCTATCCCATCCAGCCCTTTTACAGTATGGGAGTCCCAGTCCATATGTGGGAAGTTAAAATCACCTTCTACCACAACTTCTTGTTTCTTGCAGCAGTCGGCAATCTCACCACAAATTTGCTCCTTTAAATCCCGCAACCTACTTTGTGATCTGTAGTGCAATCCCATTGACGTGATCATCCATTTCTTATTCTGGAGTCCCTTAGTAGCTTGGTTCTCCAGTCTGTCCTGTCCGAGCACCGCTGAATCATTTCCCCCAACTAGTAATGCCACCCCTCCCCCTTTAGTTGCTTCCCACTCAATCAAGTCTAAAATAACAGAACCCTGGAATATTGAGCTGCCAGTCCTGCCCCTCCTGGAACTAAGTCTTACGAATGGCTACAATGCCATAATTCCAGGTGCTGATCCACGCCCTGAGCTCATTCACCTTTCATACAATACTCCTTGCTTTGAAATATATACAGCTCAGAACATTAGTCCCATCAACCATGATTCTGGAGGCTTAATAACATCTTTCTTCACAACCTCTCCACTATCTCTTCTGCTGGTCTGGTTCCTATCCCTCTGCAACTCTAGTTTTAATCCCCCACCCCACCCCCTGTGCAGTACTAGCAACCCTTCCCACTAGGTTATTAGTCCCCCTCCCATTCAAGTACTAATTGTCCTGTCAGTACAGGTCCCACCTTCCCTGGAAGAGAGCCCAAAAAATCCAAAAATTTGAAGCCCTCCCTCCTGCACCAACTCCTTAGCCATGTGTTAAAATGTATGATCTTCCCATTTCTGGTCTCACCAGCACGTGGTATGGGTAGTGATCCTGAAATCATAACCCTGGAGGTCTTGTCCTTTAGCTTAGCATCTAGCTCCCCAAACTTACTTTGTAGGACCCCGATGCCCTTTCTACCCATGTCATTGGTACCAATGTGGACCTCTGGCTGCTCACCCTTCCACTTAACAATGCTCTGGACTAGATTCAAGATGTTCCTAATCCCAGCACCCAGTGCAAAACATACCAACCCAGGAATTTTATTCTCGTCCGCAGAGCATCCGGTCTGTGCTCTTAACCATTGAATCCCCTACCACTACAGCTCACCTGTTCTCCCCTCTTCCCTTCTGAGCTGCAGAGCTGGACCCAGTTGCTGAGATTTGACCACTGTGGCTATCAGAGACAGTGGATGTCTTCATGCCTCCCCACATCCCGCAAGAGGAGCATTCCATTATCCTGCCTGGTATCCCCACTGCTCCTACTGTGCAATAAAAAGAAAGAAAGAAAGAAAGAAAGAAAAATGAAACAAAAATCTGTCCCAGCAGCCTCTGCCTTTCCTCACCGAAGCCTCAACGAACCAAGGCTGAATCCTCCACTCTAACACTGTCCCACTCTCATGATGGCCGCTCCGCTTAAGTCTAATTTGGCCCTTGCCGAGCGTCTGGTCATGCACAATCCAATGGCTCCAAGGGAACTGCGGTGTGGAGAATGTCCTGCACGCTCTCGCCTGCTTGTTTTTGAAAATTCTCTCCCACTACGCAATCCAATGTCTAGTAAGCATCTCTGCATTTACTCTTCCCAGGCCTTTCGGTATCCAGTAGGTTCAAAGTTCAAAGTTGAAAGTGAATTTATTATCAAAGTGCATGCATACAACCCCGAGATTCATTTTCTTTTCTTTTCTCTCTTTTTTTTTCTTTTTCAATCTTTTTATTATTATTGTTATTAATATCAACAAAATACAATTGATACATAGATAATGGGATTATAAACATACACATTTCAACTGAACATGAAAGAATACATAAGCAATGATTACAGTATAAATGAGTATTCCCAAATCATGGACGATACAAGTAACAAATAAACAAGACAAATCTAGGTATATCATAATATATAATTAAAAAAACAGAAAAAAGAAAAAGAAAAAAAATTATGCAAAAAAAACTAATCTAATAGCTAATAAAGAAAAAAAAACAAAAAAAGAAAAAAGAGAAAAAGAAAAACTGGAAAAAGAGAAAAAAGGGCTGTTTATAATATCTCACAAGAATACAAAATCATCAGTGTCGTCAACTCTGATTCTCTCAACATATATAAAATCAAAACTGGGAAATCAAATAGACGTGAAACGGTCATATTACATCATATGAAAATATTGAATAAATGGTCTCCATATCTTTTCAAACTTAATAGAAGTATCAAATACACCACTTCTAATTTTTTCTAAATTTAAATATAACAGAGTTTGAGAAAACCAATGAAATACAGTGGGAGGATTAATTTCCTTCCAATTCAGCAAAATAGATCTTCTAGCCATTAGAGTAAGAAACGCAATCATTCGACAGGCGGAAGAAGATAAATGAAGTGAGTCCCTCATTGGTAAACCAAAAATTGCGGTAATAGGATGGGGTTGTAAATCAATGTTCAATACTGCAGAGGTAATATCAAAAATATCTTTCCAATATTTTTTCAAAAGCGGACATGACCAGAACATATGAGTTAAAACGCTGTTTCAGATTGACAACTATCACAAATAGGATTTATATAGGAATAAAAGAGATTCATTTTCTTGAGGGCACACTCAACAAATCTATAGGATAGTAACTATAACAGGATCAATGAAAGCTCAGCCAGTTAGGGTGTTCATCCAGAGTGCAGGAGGCAGCAGACTGTACAAGTGCAATAAGTAATGAGAAGATGAGACAAAGTTCTTGAAAGTGGGTCCATTGGTTGTGGGAACGCTCCAATGCTGGGGCAAGCGAAGCTGAGTGAAGTTATCCCCCTTTGGTTCACGAGTAGTAGCAACTGTTCTTGAACCTGGTGGTGCGAGCCCTGAGGCGCTTGTACCTTCTACCTGATGGCAGCAGTGAGAAGAGAGCACGGCCTGGGTGGTGGGGGTCCCTGATGATGGATGCAGATCTCCTGCGTCTGCGTTTCATGTAGACGTGCTCAATAGTTGGAAGGCCTTTACCTCTGATGGACCAGGGCCTATGTTTTGCAGGATTTCCCATTCAAGGACTGGTTTCTGTACCAGGCCATGATGCAGCCAGTCATTATACTCTCCACCACACTTCAATAGAAGTTTGTCAAAGTTTTAAATGTCATGCTGAATCTCCGCAAGCTCCTAAAGAAGTAGAGGCACTGCCGTGTTTTCTTCGTGATTGCTCATAAGTGCTGTGCTTAGGACAGGTCCTTTGAAGTAGCGACGCTCAGGAATTTAAAGTTGCCAACCCTCTCCACCTCCGATCCTCTAGTGAATACTGGCTCGTGGACCTCTGGTTTCCCTCTCCTGAAATCTACAATCAGTTCTTTGGTTTTGTTGACATTGAGTGGGAGGTTGTTGTGGTGACGCCACTCCACCAGATTTTCAATCTCCCTCCCGTATGCCGATTCGTCACCACCTTTGACTCGGCCAATGACAGTGGTGCCATCAGCAAACTTGAATGTGGTGTGGGAGTGGTACTTAACCGCCCAGTCGTAGGTGTGAAGCGAGCAGAGCGCCCATCTCTGTGGTCCACCTGTGCTGAGGGAGATCATGGAGGAGATGTTGTTGCCAATTCAAACTGACTGGGGTCTACAAGTGAGGAGATCCAGGATCCAATTGCACAATGAGGTATTGAGGCCCAGGTCTTGGAGCTTATTGATACTTCTAAAGAGGGGTTAGTATTGACTGCCAAGCTGTAGTCGATAAAGAGCATCCTGATGTATGCATCTTTGCTGTCCAGATGTTCCGGGGCTGAGTGAAGAGCCAATGAAATGGCATCTGCTGTGGACCTTTTTGGCTGGTAGGAAAATTGGAGTGGATCCAAGTTGCCTATGAGGCAGGAACCAATATGTTTAATCACCAACATCTCAAAATGCTTCAATGCAATTCAAGTTTAATTGTCATTCAACCATACATAAATACCCTCGAATAAAGACAATCGAGACAGTGTTACTCCAGGGTCAAGACACAGAATACAATACCGACAGTCACGCACAGCTCAAACCATACATAGCACATACAAGCTAGCAAGCACATGAAGACATCAGTAACACAGAGCCACACAAAAAATAATTGTCCAGAACCTGAGTCGGTGAACGCTGCAGAAATCTGCACAATACTGCTTGTCTCCTGCTGAGCAAACACTGGAGAGCAGCACCAACTCCAGCCGGATGCTGCACCGCACCGCCCCCAGTGGGGCGCACTGGTGCCAGTGGGGCGCACTGGTGCCAGTGCCTCTCTCTTGGAGGCTGTAAACAGGTGACAGTTTTGTCACTGCAGATGGAAGTTCATCTGGGCGATAGTCCACCACGCTCTTCTTGGGATTCGGCCTAATGGAAGCCTGCTTGAAGCAGGTGGGTACCACTCTGTCGAAGCGAGAGGTGAAAGATCTCTGTGAGTGCACCGGCCAATTGATCAACGTAGATTTTTAGTCAGGAACCCCGTCCAGTCCAACACTTTTCATAGGTTCACCCGTTGGCTTCAGAGATTCAAATCATAGGATCATCGGGGGGATGTGGGAGCTCGTGCTAGTTCCTTCATGTTCCAATAATCAAAGTGAGCATAGAAAGCATTGAAGCCCTGCTGTCTCCCATGTCATTTGATCTAACTTCATAAGAGGTGATATCATTCAAGCCCTGCCACAGCTATAGAGCATCCCTCGTTGATTCAAGCTCGGTCTGGAAATTCCTCCTCGGCCATGAGAAGGCTGGCTGGAGGTCAGACTTGGTGCTTTTGTAATTTTCTTGGTCTCCAGACCTGAATGTTTCTGATCTGGCCCTCAGCAAGTTTCAGATCTCATGGCTCATCCAGGGCTTCTGACTGGGGAGAGATACAGTACCAATAAATAAGCAATAAATATCAAGAACATGAGATGAAGTCAGCCCACTGGTTGTGGGAACAGTTCAGTGATGGGGCAAGTGAAGGTGACTGGTTTTCCCTTTTGCCCATCCTCCTGAACTCCCCTGAGTACAGGCCACAAGCATCATACGCTCATCATACATCAGCCTCTTCATTCCCAAATCACACTTGGGGCCCCTTTCTGGACCCTTTCCAGGGCCAACACATCCATCTTTAGATATGCTCACAATGAGCTACGGGTTAATTTAGCTTCTTCAAATGACGTTGCAAGGATGCTGGTTTAATTGGGAAGACTTGAGCAATGGATGAAAGGGTGGACACTGTTGGCCTCAGGGGCTTGGACAGGTGGCAGTTCAGGGTGAAAGCCTCTATCTGGACTGGAGAGGAAGTGGGGCGTGTGGGGGGCGGGGAGAGAATCCAGAATAAAAGGGATGGGGGAGGAGCACATGTTGGCAGGTGTCAAGTGAAGCCAGGTGAGGGGGGAAGGTAGGTAGGTGGAGGAGGTTTGGATGAAAGGGATTAATGAGAGAAGCTGGGAGCTGATTGATGGAAGAGGCAAAGGGCTGAAGCAGAAAGAATTTGATGGACGAGTTTTCTGTATAGGGAACAGTGGGGTGATCCTATTGGAATAACCATATAACAATTACAGCACGGAAACAGGCCATCTCGGCCCTTCTAGTCTGTGCCGAATGCTTACTCTCACCTAGTCCCACCGACCTGCACTCAGCCCAAAACCCTCCATTCCTTTCCTGTCCATATACCTATCCAATTTTTTTTAAATGACAATATCGAACCTGCCTCTACCACTTCTACTGGAAGCTCATTCCACACAGCTACCACTCTCTGAGTAAAGAAATTCCCCCTCGAGTTACCCCTAAACTTTTGCCCCATAACTCTCAACTCATGTCCTCTTGTTTGAATCTCCCCTGCTCTCAATGGAAAAATCCTATCCACGTCAACTCGATCTATCCCCCTCATAATTTTAAATACCTCTATCAAGTCCCCCCTCAACCTTCTATGCTCCAAAGAATAAAGACCTAACTTGTTCAACCTTTCCCTGTAACTTAGGTGGAATAAGAATCTTCAAACTGGCAACATGTACAGAGAAAGAGGCCATTCGTCCCATCATGTTCAGACCAGCCGGAGAAGGATTGCCCATCTAATCCTACTTACCAGCTCTCTAAGGGTCACGTAGTTATGCCTCCCAGTTACAGTGATCTGGGTTCCATCCTGATCTCCAGCACTACCTACGCGGAGTCCGCACATTCACCCAGTGGCCGCGTGGGCTTTCCCCCTGCTGCTCTGGTTTCCTCCCACGTCCAAAGACGCGCGGGGCGGAGGTTAATCCTCTGATGTAAAATGTCCCCCGTGTGTGGGTGCAGGGCACAATCTAGGGGGTGAGGGAGGGGAAAGTTCATGAAAGCGCTCGGGGAATAAAACAGAATTAGTGTAGCATCAGTAGACGTTAATGGTTGGAGTGTTAAGGAGTCTGTTTCCACTTTGCACCACACCAGGACTCCATGAAGACAACTTCAGCTGCTGCACTAGTTGCATAACTCTGCTCAGTTTCAGCTGCCCCATCACTGAAATGTTCCCACAACCAATGGCCTCACTTCCAAGGGCTCGTCATCTCATGGTCTCAATATTTATTGCTTATTTATTTATTATTGTTATTTCTTTCTTTTTCCGTTCGTATAGTGTACTGTCTTTTGCACACCGGTTGAACACCCAAGTTGCCGCAGCCTTTCTTTGGATTTATTCAGTATGCCTACAAGAAAATTAATCTCAGGGTTGTACGTACAGGTATACATATCTTGATAATGAATTTACTTTGAACTTTGAACTTGAGGTCAGGCAATATGCATGGAGGGGAATAAACAGTAATAATTTTTGCCTTTCATCGGGCTTTCTGATGAAGGGTCTCAGCCTAACACACCAAATGTTAATTCTCCTCCATTGATGCTGCCTGACCTGCTGAGTTCCTCCAACAATTGTGTGTGTTGGTTTGGATTTCCAGCATCTGCACAATCTATTTTGCCTCCACTTAAGCAGTTCCTTGTTGCTCTTGGAATGGCCCTCTCCCCCTGCCTCCCCAATGCAGACTTTGGACAAGAAAATACTCCTCCTTACCCCTGGAATCCTTTGTTGGTTATTGTAGCTCTATCGCTTTGTTAAACACAAGAGATTCTGCACATGCTCGAAATCCAGAGCAGCACACACCAAATTGGTGGGGGAACTCAGCAGGTCTGGCAGCATCTATGGAGAGGAATAAATAGTTGCCGTTTTGGACCAAAGTCCTTTATCAGAAGCCGACCTGCTGAGTTCCTCCAGCATTTTATGTGCGTTGCCCTGAATGTCCAGCACCTGCAGAGCCTCTTGTGTGGAATGCCCAGTTAGAGAAGGTTCCAATTCATTAAGTAACACACACCCAGTGCTGGAGGAACTCAGCAAGTCAGGCAGCTTCTGTGGAGGGGAATAAACTGTCGATGCTTCAGGGCAAGACCCTTTGGAACTGGAAAGGGAGGGGGGCAGAAGCCAGATTAAGAAAGTGGGGGGGTGGGGAAGGGGAAGGAATACACGCTGGCAGGTGATGGGTGAGATCAGGTGAGGGGGGAAAGTAGGTGGGTGAGGGAGAGAGGGTGAAGCGAGAAGCTGGGAGATGATCGGTGGAAGGGATAGAGGCCTGAAGAAGAAGGAATTGACCGGAGATGACAATGGATCATGGAGAAAGGGAAGGAAGAGGGCCACCAGAAGGAGGTGATAGGAAGCTGAGAAGATCCCTTTGTTGTTGCCTGGAAACAACAGTTTACAAGGCAGATATTAGGGATATTTCAGAGACTCTTAGATAGGCACGTTCATGTAGGAAAAATGGAGACCTACATGGAATAGAAGGGTTAGATTGCCCTTGGAATTGGTTAAGAGATTAGCACAGCATTGTGGGCTGAAGTTCCCGTACTGCTCTCTACTGTCAGAGACCTGTTGACATGTACCCAGTATCTCAGTCTCCCTTGACACTGCTCAATAACCAGCCATTTTTTGCGTATTTCTTGCTTTGTTTGAATTAGGAAGGGCTAAGATGTAATATCCCTCTTATCCTCCTGCATTCACCCCATAACCTTTGACACCCTCACTAATCAAGAACCTATCTTTAAATATATCCAATGACTTAGCCCCCCCCCCCCCCCCCCCCACAGCCACCTGTGGCAATGAATTCCACAGATTCACCCCCTGCTGGCTAAAGAAAATCCTTCTCACAGGGATCAGAAGTGCAGAGAGTGAGCAATTTCAAGGTCCTGGATGTCACCATCTCTGAGGACCTGTCCTGATCTAACGTATCGATGCAGCTATAAAGAAGGCAGGACAGCAGCTATATTTCATTTGGAGTTGGCGAAGATTCGGTCTGTCAACTGAAACAATTGAAAGCTTCTGCAGATGTGCCGTGGAGAGCATTTTGACTGGCTGCATCACCACTTCCTTGAGTATTCCAGAGATGTATCATACATGCATAATTTGATAATAAAACGAACCTTTAGTATTGGGGGGGGGCTACTGCACAAGATCAAAGTAATTTGCAGAAACCTGTAAAATTAGTCAGCTCCATCGTGGGCACCAGCCTCTGTAGCATCCAAGACGTCTTCAAGGAGCTGAGCCCGAGGAAGGCGGCGTCCATCATTAAGGACCCCCACCGCCCAGGACATGCCCTCTTCTCATTGTTACCAACAGAAATGAAGTGTGGAAGCCTGAAGACATATGCCGAGTGATTCAGGAACAGCTTCTTCCCCTCTGCCATCCAATTTCTAAATGGACATTGAGTCCATGAACTCTACCTCCCTATTTTTGTACTTTTTTACATGACTTATTTTAATTTAACTAGTTAATATACATACATACTCACTGTAATTCCATTTTTTTCTCTTTGTTTATTTATCATATATTACCTTGTACTGCTGCCGCAAAGTTAACAAATTTCACCGCATATGCCAGTGATATTAAACCTGATTCTGATTCTCTTTTCTAAAGGGACATCCTTCTATTCTGAAGCTGTAACCTGTGATGACTCCAGCTCCAGTTTGAGATAACTGGACTATTCTAATGCACTCTGACCTCCCGGACATGTCACTGCCGCACGTGGGATTGGAATACCAAAGGCTCCACGCTCACCTCGAGTCGACTTCTGAAAATAACATTTAGGTTTCAAGCATAGTCTCAGGAGAGTTCGCTATTCTTTTAAGGCTCCTGACTTCATGCCTATTGCTTGGCAGGACCTCACTGTCCTCTGGGTCTCAGAGAACATACTGTGGGTTCTGACGTTCCTTCAGCGAGCTGTAAGGCCAAGTTTTGCATCTTGATGATACAGATCGTTCCAAACATAAGTACACTGAAGTAGTAAAAACGGGAAAAGCAACAGCAGAATGCAAAATATAATCAACACACACAAAACACTGGTGGAACGCAGCAGGCCAGGCAGCATCTATAGGGAGAAGCACTGTCGATGTTTCGGGCTGAGACCCTTCGTCAGGACTAACTGAAAGAAGAGATAGTAAGAGATTTGAAAGTAGGAGGGGAAAATGCGGAACGATAGGAGAAGACCGGAGGGGGTGGGGAGAAGCTGAGAGCCGGAAAGGTGATTGGCGAAAGTGATACAGAGCTGGAGAAGGGAAAGGATCATGGGACGGGAGGCCTGGGGAGAAAGAAAGGGGGAGGGGAGCACCAGAGGGAGATGGAGAACAGGCAAATAGTGATGGGCAGAGAAAGAACAAAAAGGGGAGGGGGGAAAAATAAGTAAATCAGGGATGGAGTAAGAAGGGGAAGAGGGGCATTAACGGAAGTCAATGTTCATGCCATCAGGTTGGAGGCTACCTAGATGGAGTATACGGTGTTGTTCCTCCAATCTGAGTTTGGATTCATTTTTACAGTAGAGGAGGCCATGGATAGACATATCAGAATGGGAATGGGACGTGGAATTAAAATGTGCGGCCACTGGGAGATCCTGTTTTCTCTGGCGGACCGAGCGCAGGTGTTCAGTGAAACGGTCTCCCAGTCTGCGTCGGGTCTCACCAATATATAAAAGGCAAAATATAATGTTGTTATTATAGAGAAAGTGTGTTTCAGGCAGACAAATAAGGTGCATAGGTCACAAGGGGGTAGATTAAGTGATCAGGGGTGGAATGGTGGCATAGTGGTTAGCACATTTGCTTTACAGCGGCAGCAATCATCAACCAGGGTTCGATTCCCGCTGCTACCTATAAGAAGCTGGTGTGTACTCCCCATGATCTCCTAAGTTTCCTCCGGGCGTTCTGCTTTCCTCCCATGTTCCAAAGACCGATGGGTTAGGGTTAGTAACTTGTGGACTTGCTACGTTGGCGCCAAAAGCGTGGAGACACTTGCTGGCTGCCTGCCAGCACATTCTCACTAATTTGATTTGACGCAAATGCTACATTTCACAGTATGCTTCAATGTCTTCCAAAGGAGTCCTTTATCATACAGGAGTCGCACTGCAGAATGGGATAACAGAGGGATAGGGGCTGTCCTGAAGAATTGTTTTACCTTACATAAACGTGTACACTCGCTTGCATATGTGTGCGTGTGTGCATGCTGGCATGTACGTGTGCAGCCCCGTGGAGGAGTGTATGTTGGTCTGTATGTGATTCTACACCTGATTTCATCTGCTGCAGCACAGGCTCTAACCACTAGGGGGGGAGCTGCACCCACAGATCTGGCATCGGGTTGTCGGGTTGTCCAAGTTTAACCTACAGAGAGGCACCGCCGCACTGCGTTGAAGTGTTGAGTGAGGAGGGGTCTGCATGCTTCACTAAAGAAACATGACAAAACCCTAAAAACACATTGGCTGCCACAAAGTCAATTCATTATCAAAGTACATATATGTCACCATATACAACTCCGAGATTCGTTTCCTTGCAGGCATTCACCAGAAACTAAATAAGTACGAAAGAATTCATGAAAAACCATACATAAATATAGACTGACAAACAAACAATTTGCAAAAGAAGATAAAATATGGAAATAAAATCAGTACTGAGACCATAAGATGCAGACACGAGGAAATCTGCAGATGCTGGAAATTCAAGCAACACACACACACACAAAACGCTGGTGGAACGCAGCAGGCCAGGCAGCATCTATAGGGAGAAGCGCTGTCGACGCTTTCAGCCGACTCGAAGGGTCTTGGCCCGAAACGTCGACGGGGCTTCTTCCTTTAGAGGCTGCCTGGCCTGCTGCGTTCCGCCAGCATTTTGTGTAAGTTGTACAGTCTTTGAAAGTGAGCCTGTGGGTTGTGGAATCAGTTCAGTGTTGCGGTGAGTGAGATATCCAGGGTAGTTCAGGAGCCTGATGGTTGTAGGGTGATAACTGGTCCTGAATCTGGCGGTGTGGCACCTAAAATATCTGAACCTCCTTCCCAATGGTAGCGGTGAGAAGAGAGCGTGGATGGTAGAGGGGTTGAAGGACCAGAGTGATTTCGAAACAGGGAGCATATTCAGAAATCAGAGGTGCAAAGGGACTTGGGAGTCCTTGTGCAGGATTCCCTAAAGTTAACTTGCAGGTTGAGTCGGTTGTGAGGAAGGCAAATGCAACGTTAGCATTCATTTCAAGAGGACGAGAATATAAAAGCAAGGAGATTCATGTGAAGGTTTGCAGGAAGGCGAGGGTTAACGCATGAGGAGTGTTCGCTTTGGACCTGTCTCTCTCTGGAGTTTAGAGGAATGCAGGGGGATCTCATTGAAACCTATCGAGTATCGAAAGGCCCAGATGGAATGGATGTGGAGAGGATGTTTCCGATAGTGGGCGAGTCTACAACCAGAGGGCAGAGCCTCAGAACAGAGGGACGTCTATTTAGAACAGGGTCGAGGAGGAATTTCGCGAGGGGGTGGTGAATCTGTGGAATTCATTGCCACAGACGGCTGTGGAGGCCAAGTCGCTGGGTATGTCTAAAGTGGAGGTTGATAGATTTTTGATTAGTCAGGGTGTCAGAAGTTACGGGGAGAAGGCAGGAGAATAGAGTTGAGAGGGATAATATATCAGCCATGATGGAATGGTGGAGCAGACGATGGGCCAAACGGCCTAATTCTAATCCTATGTCTTACAGTAGGGGCCCTTGACAAAGGAGGCTGCACTCTCGTGGCAGTACCCTTTGGGATTCAGTAAGGTAACGCATTCATTTCTGATCACCACACCTGGGGATGTCTCCTCTCCGGCTGACGCTGCTCTTTGTGGGAAATAAGTGCTGAGAGAGACGGGCAGGGTGTTTCAGACGACGGATAAAGGACGTTAGACTGGAGGAGGTGGGCTCATTCTTCTTGAGCCAAAGAAGGATGTGGGGAGATTAGATCGAGCTGGAACAAGTCGTGACTGTTTCAATGGCAGGGGGGAAGATTTAATCTCTTCCTGTTAGATAACAGGTCAAGGACTAAGGAGCAGAGATATTAAGTTTACAAGGTGGATGGGAGTAGTTTATAATCCACAGTAACAATCAGCTGGAGGAACTCAGTGTGTCGAGTGGCAATAGTGGGATGAAAGATAGATCGAAACAGCGTCAAGACAGATGCAGAAGCTGCTCAACCCACTGCCCAGTGGCAACACCCTGGCACACGGCAGCAGGGCAAATTGCTGATGAAATCGGGCATGCAAACACGCATGCGGATGAGCATGCACTCCTGCACGAGGATCGATACTGTACTGCGAGGTACTGCGCTGCACACGTATACACAGCCAGGGTGCCTGAAGCTTCTGTACAGTGCTGTATCCGTCAACGTGGAACAGACAGCGAGCCCGTAAGTGTGGTGGGAGAAAGTGTGGCGGGAACGGTGAGGGTGGAGCTCTGCGGAAGGGGCGCGGGACAGGTGGCAGAGAAGGAGTGCCGGGGCCAGGGGTTGGCATAGGTTGGCATGGGCGCAGATACCTCCAGCCCTGAGACACCATAAAGGTCATTTTACTGCAAACAAGCTAGTTTACTGATCACTACAGAACGTCTCTCCAGTGCTTCCCACTCTCTCCCCTCTTCCTTCTCCTTTGCCCAACCATGATTCCCCTCTCCCACTCAAATCAGAATCAGGCTTATCATCACTCGCACATCATGAAATGAGCTTTTCTCTGCAGTGGCAGTGCAGTATGATACATAAAATTATGACAGTACTGTGTAAAAACCATAGGCACCCTATCTATCTATCTATCTATCTATCTATCTATCTATCTATCTATCTATCTATCTATCTATCTATCTATACAGATGTTACATGACACAGTACAAAAACTAGACTGAACTACTTAAAAAAACCAATACAGAGAAAGCTACACTAGACTACAGACCTACCCAAGACTGCATAAAGTGCACAAAACAGTGCTGGCATTACAATAAATAATAAACAGGACAATAGGGCAGTAAGGTGTCAGTCCAGGCTCTGGGTATTGAGGAGTCTGATAGCTTGGGGGAAGAAACTGTTACATAGTCTGGTCGTGAGAGCCCGAATGCTTCGGAGCCTTTTCCCAGACGGCAGGAAAGAGAAGAGTTTGTATGAGGGGTCCTTCATAGTGCTGTTTGCTTTGTGGATGCGACCACTGATGCCGGGCAGACAATCTCTGAAGAGTATTGGTAATGGCTGGGGTCACCCGTCTCGAAAAGACACTGCCCAGGAGAAGGCAATAGCAAACGACCTCTTAAGGAAAATTTTCCCAAGAGCAGTCATGATCGTGGAAAGACCATGGTGCATACACGGCACGTAATGAACGGCTGAACCATAAAACACATCTGTGGGATGTGGGAGGAAACCAGAACAGCTGAGGGAATCACACGTGGTCACAGGAGAATATGCAAACTCTACACAAGCGGGACCCAAGGTCACGGTCAAATTCAGATCTCTGCAAATCCCATTCCAATGTGGTCCAACTACGGAGGTAATGCAGGTCAAAGTCAAAGCTGAGCAAAGTTAAAGAGGAATTTGATAGGTACATGGACAGGAGTGTATGGAAGGCAAGTGCAGATCAATGGGACTAGGTAGAAAAATAGTTCAGCATGGACTAGAGGGGCCAAAGGGCCTGCTTCTGTGTAGTAGTACAAGCCTACATATGCATGGGTGCAATGAAAAACGTGCTTGAAGCAGCATCACAGGCACAGGGCGTCAGATCAGCAGCATTCACAAAAAATTTAAACATAAATTATACATAACTTTTACAGCAAGGAACCCCCAACAAAAGCAGAAGGTCCGCCGCAGTACAAAGTGCTCGAGGTGGATGTGGTGCCGCTAAACCGTGGAGATTAGGGCTGTGCCGGTTGGTTTGAGAGCCGAACGTTTGAAGGGAAGCAGCCGTAGCTGTTGCTGGCCCAGGTGGTGTGGGACTGCGGGCTTCTGTGCCTCCTGCCCGATGGTATCTGTGAGAAGGTAGCATGGCCCAGACGCTGGGGGATCTGTCGTGATGGATAGGAGAGCTGCACAGTGATAAAGGCCAAATTCTGACAACTGTGGCTAATGCAGGAATGAACGCTGGTCAGCTATTTATTGAGAGATGCAACATGGTAACAGGTAACAGGTAACATGGCCCAACAGGCTTGCACTGTCCAGTTACACCCATATAACCTATTAACCTTCTAACCTTTGGAATGTGGGAGGTAACCAGAGCACCTGGAGGAAACCCACGCGGTCATGGGGAGAACATACCAACTCAGTACAGACAGCAATGGGAATTACACCCAGATCGCTGCTGTTGTAGCAGCATACGCTACCATGGCACCCCCCTCGTGCTCACCAAGCAGAGGTTGGGCTGAAGGCCTACTTCCACCTGTACAACACTAGGGCACGGTGATTGCAAATCCTACCGCCCTTCACTGCCCCTATGTGGCTCCCAGCTCTCAGGCCGCCATTCCGCATGCACTGAGGGCGTAAGTAAAGCGGAGCGGTCCCAGCCGATTCGGCCTTTGGCACTGCCCATCGCCATCCCTTTTGTTCGATGCACGCCACCGTCCCCCCCCCACGGCACCTATCTCCCGGCTTGTCTTTGTCTGGTGTCTCCAATGCTGCTGGCCGGGATCAGCTCTAATCCAGAGCACATTAGAATTCAGGACAGCTCCCAGAGGTTGAGTCAAAGATTCTAAAAATAGTTAGCTGGTAACCAGCTACAGTCAGATATTTATAGAATGACTGACTGTCTCTCCTGACATGAACCATTTGCATATATATCTTTTAAAGTCTCCCCCTCTCTTTTGACACCCCTTTCTTACCTCCCTCCTTTGACTATATTTCACCCTTTTGCGCGATCCATATTAATTTTGCAAATATCTGTGTATTGCTTTGGGGTTTCGCAAAAGAAACAAAAATAATTCCTGACCATTTCTCAAAGTAGACATGGTTGATGGAGGTCTCTGCAATTCCCAGGCTGAGGCTGAGGAGACCTCAGCTCCATCGCTAGTACTAGCCCCACCACCACTTGCCACGTAAACACACCTAACCAAACTAACTTACGACTCTGCAGTGGATTCAAGGGAATTACAGAGGCATGAGAGCGGGACTAGCTGAAGTTGATTGGAAGGGAACACTAGCAGGGATGATGGCAGAGCAGCAATGGCTGGAGTTCCTGGGAGCAATGTGGAAGGCACAGGATAGATACAGTACATCACAAGAGTGGGAATAAAGGGAACCTTTTCTCTATGACCAGTGGTGTTGCACAGGGCTTGCTTCTTTTCTCACTGATTTGGACGATGGAATTCATGGCTTTGTGCAGGTGATACAAAGATAGGTGGAGGGGCAGGGAGTGCTGAGAAACAGGGAGTCTGCAGAAGGACTTGAACAGAATCGGCAAAGAAATGGCAGATAGAAATAGTGTAGAGAAGTGTATGGTCTTGCACTTGGGTAGAAGGAATGAGGCCATGCACCATATTTTAAATGGGGAAGAAATTCAAATATCAGAGACGCAAAGGGACTTGGGACTCCTTGTGTAGGGTTTCCTAAAAATTAATTTGCAGGATATTCAATGGAAAGGAATGAAAATGCAATGTTGACATTCATTTTGAGAGGACTAGAATATAAGAGTAAACATAATGCTGTGGCTTTAGAAGGCAGTGGTCAGACCACACTTGTGAACAGTTTTGAGCACCTTCTCTAAGAAAAGATGCGCTGGCATTGGAGAGGGTTCAGAAGAGGTTCACAAGAATGATTCCAGGAATGAAAGGGTTAATGTATGAACTCTGAACCTGCACTCACTGAAGTTTAGAGGAACGATGGAGGAATCCCATTGAAGCCTATCGAATATTGAGAGGTCTAGATGTAGCGGACGCGGAGAGGATGGTTCCTGTAGTGGGAGAGTCTGGAACCACAGGGCACGGCCTCAGACTAGAGGGACGTCCGTTTGGAACAGAGATGATATGCTGGTGAATCTCTGGAATTCATTGCTGTCGTAGCTGTGGAGGCCAAGTCATTGGGTACATTGGCAGAGCTTGATAGGTTCTTGATTAGTTAGGGTGTTAAAGGTTATAGGCAGAAGGCAGGAGAAGGATTGAGAAGGATAATAAATCAGCCTTGATGGAATGGTAGATAAGATGATGGGCAGATTGGCCTTTATGTTCCTATGTCTTATGATGTTCTGGTCTTTCTATCCTGAAGCTGTTCCCTTTGATTTGAGAGATTAGGGTGGAGAAGTGGCAGATGAAGTTTAATCCGGGCAAACGGGAGATGTTGCACTTTGGCAGGTTATATGTAAGGGGAAATTATACAGTTAATCACAGGACTATTAATGGTATTGATGCGCAGAGGAATATTTGTGGTCCAGGTCTATAGGTCATTGAATGAGGCCAAACAAGTAGACAGGGTGGCAAAGAAGGTATACAGTATTCTTGCCTTCATTGATTGGGGTATTGATTGTAAGAGTCAGCAAGTCATGTTGTAGCTGCACCAAAGTATGGTTTGCCTGCACTCGCAGTATGGTCTGATCGCCCCATTACAAGAAGGGTGTGGATGGAGACTTTGGAGAGGGAGTGAAAGATGTTCACCAGGCTGTGGTCTGGATTAGAGGGTATGAGCTGTAAGGAGAGACTGAACAGGCTTGGCTGGTTTCTCTGGAGGGTCAGAGGCTGCGGGGAGACCCGATAGAAATTCATAAAGTTGTAAGAGTCCAATCACAAACACGAGAAAATCTGCAGCTATTGGAAACCCAGAGCAACACGTTCAAAATGCTGGAGGAACTCAGTGGGCCAGGAGCATCTATGGAAAAGAGTAAACAGTCGACGTTTCGGGCCGAGATCCTTCATCAGGACATAGATAGGGTAGGCAGTCAAGCTCTATCCTGGGGTAGAAATGTCAAAGACTGGAGGACAAGTATGAGGGGAGGTGAGGGGAGGTGGGAAGGTGTTTAAGGGAGGTGTGTGAGGCAAGCTTTTTAGAACAGAGAGTGGTGGGTGACTGGAGCAGGCTGGTGGTGGAAGCAGCTATGATAATGGCATTTTATCGGCTGTTAGGCGGACACAAGGAACCCTGCCATCCAGGCCAAGCTCTATTCTCTCTGCTGCCTTCGGAGAAAGGCACAGGAGCCTTAGTCCCCACGCCATCAGCTTCAGGGCCAGTTATTACCCCTCAACCATCATGGCTCTAGAACCAGAATGGACAGCTTCACTCACCCCAACTCTGAACTGAATTCAGCTCTGGTGGACTGGGTGGATGAGATCTACAGTGAGATCCAATGGCCAGGAAGGTGGCACTGCAACGCCCCGCGGAGAGTAGGACAAGGCGCAGAAGACGCCAGGTCACCCACTGCAACCAAGGAAGACCCCATTTTGTGACTCCTGTTTGTACCAGAGGAGCCGAACTACTGAGGTTGAGAGACAACCACTGGTTAAACTCATCGAACAGAAACTTTGATTTTGTTATTCTCTCTACGGGCGCTGACTGGTCTGTTGAGTATCCCCAGCACATTCTGTTTTGCCACATACTGACTGCAGTTAACATGCTGAACACATCATCATCGGATTTCGAGGCAACAGTGGGTGAGTGGAGCCAAGCAATGATTATCCATTTTGTCATTCATTCCAAGTACGTCCTCAACCCTCCCCCTGTGTCAGACCTGGCCAGATGTTTGTCACCTTGCTTCACGGCGTTGACTACAGTGGGCAAAGTCCATCACACTCTCAATACTTGTCAGACTTTGTTTTGTCAGACGGTGATGAATCTGTGGAATTCATTGCCACAGACACGGAGGCCAAGTCATTGGATATGTTAAAAGTGGAGGTTGATAGGCCTGCGATTAGTCAGGGTGTCAAAGGTTACAAGGAGAAGGCAGGAGTATGAAGGTTGAAGGGGATAATAAATCAGCCTTGATAGAATGGCGGAGAAGAATCAGTGGACCGAATGGTCAACTCTGTGCCTATGTCTTCCGGACTTATGGTCTTATGGTCCAACGTGGGGAAGATCTGGGGATTATTCTCTTGTGTTTGACATTTACCTCCCCATCTGAGGAAACTGGTAGACAGTCAGAAAAGCTCACTGAGGTTGGTTGATGCTGGAAATCTGAAAGAGGAATGGATAACGCCATCAAAATACTCAAGTTACCACCGTGTCAGTGGAGAGACAACCAGATAATGTCCCTCCTGAATCATTAACTCTGTTTCTCTCTCCAGGCTAACTCCCTGAGGTTCCCTAGTGCTTTCTGCATTTACTTCAATGCTCAATAACTCTACTGCAGTTGTGCATTTGGGAATTCCGGTGCTTTCTTATTGTAAGCGACATACATTGGAAAAATTGGAAGGTCCTGCTGTAACTGACCAGGGAGTTGGACAGAGCACACCACTCCACTGGACAGTGCTGTTTCAAGTTCACAGTGCAAAGTTCAAAGTAAATTCATGATCCGAATACATACATGTCACCATATACTAACCTGAGATTCATTTTCTTACAGACATTCGCAGTAAAATACAAAGAAATGTAATAGAAATCTCTTGTGAGACTGCACTTAGAGTATTGTGTTTAATTCTGGTCAGCTCATTATCGGAAGAATATGGAGAGGGTGCAGAGGAGATTTACCAGGACGTTGCCTGGTTTAGAGAACAAGTCATATGAAGCAAGGTTAGCAGAGCTGGGACTTTTCTCTTTGGAGCGTAGAAGAATGGGAGGGGACTTGATAGAGGTCTACAAGATTATGAGAGCCATAGATAGGGTGGATAGTCAGTACCTGTTTCCCAGGGCACCAATAGCAAACACCAGAGGGCATAGGTACAAAATTAAGGGAGGGAAGTTTAGGGGAGACATCAGGGGTAAGTTTTTTACACAGAGGGCTGTGAGTGCCTGGAGTGACTTGCCAGGGATGGTGGTGGAGGCTAAAACATTAGGGGTATTTAAGAGCCTCTTGGACAGGCACATGGATGAAAGAAAAATGGAGGGTTATGGGGTAGTGTGGGTTTAGTACTTTTTTTAAGGATTATATGGGTCGGCACAACATGGAGGGCTGAAGGGCCTGTACTGTGCTGTAGTGTTCTGTGGCTCTATGGTTCTAATCAATGGAAAACTATATGCTAAGACTGACACCAATGTGCAAAAAGGAGACAAACTGTGCAAATAAAATAATAAGGAACATTGAGAACGTGGGCTGTAGAGTGTTTGAAAGCAGGTGAACAGGTCAGTGTTGAGGTGTTTGCTTCAGGAGACTGGTGTCTGAAGGGCAAGAATTGGGCCTGAACCTGGAGATGTGTTGGACCCAAGGCTCATTTGTCTCCTCACTGATGACAGCAGCAACATGAGAGTGTAGACTGAGTGGTGGTGGGGGTGGGGGTGGTCTTTGATGATGAACAGTACATTATGGGTTAAATCCTCCCAACCATTGAGCTCGTCAATATGAAATGTTGTCGTAGAAAAGCAGTATCCATTATCAGTGATCCCCACCACCCAGGCCATGCTCTTTTCTCACTGCTGCCATCAGCTGGAAGGTACAAGTGCCTCAGGACAATTATGATTACCCCTCTTGAACAAAAGGGGATAACTACACTCACTTAAGGACTCTTTTATCGTTATTTCATGCTTGTTATTTTTGGTCTTTGTTACCTGCATTTGCACAGTCTATTTAACCATATAACAATTACAGCACGGAAACAGGCCATCTCGGCCCTTCTAGTCTGTGCCGAACGCTTACTCTCACTTAGTCCCACCGACCTGCACTCAGCCCATAATCCTCCACTCCTTTCCCATCCATATACCTATCCAATTTTACTTTAAATGACAATACCGAAACTGCCTCTACCACTTCTACTGGAAGCTCGTTCCACACAGCTACCACTCTCTGAGTAAAGAAGTTCCCCCTTGTGTTACCCCTAAACTTTTGCCCCCAACTCTCAACTCATGTCCTCTTGTTTGAATCTCCCCTACTCTCAATGGAAAATGCATATCCACGTCAACTCTATCTATCCCCCTCATAATTTTAAATACCTCTATCAAGTCCCCCCTCAACCTTCTACACTCCAAAGAATAAAGACTTAACTTGTTCAACCTTTCTCTGTAACTTAGGCGCTGAAACCCAGGTAACATTCTAGTAAATCTCCTCCGTACTCTCTCTATTTTGTTGACATCCTTCCTATAATTTGGTGACTCCAAATACTCCAAATTTGGCCTCACCAATGCCTTGTACAATTTTAACAATACATCCCAACTCCTATACTCAATGCTTTGACTTATAAAGGACAGCATACCAAAAGCTTTCTTCATCACCCTATCCACATGAGATTCCACTTTCAGGGAACTATGCACCATTATTCCTAGATCACTCTGTTCTACTGCATTTCTCAATGCCCTACCATTTACCATGTATGTCCTATTTGATTAGTCCTATCAAAGTGTAGCACCTCACACTCATCAGCATTAAACTCCATCTGCCATCTTTCAGCCCACTCTTTTAACTGGCTTAAATCTCTCCTCAAGCTTTGAAAACCTATTCATTATCTACAACGCCAACTATTTTAGTATCATCTGCATACTTACCAATCCAATTTACTAGCCCATCATCCAGATTATTAATGTATAATGTTTTCAGTTTCCAGATCACATTTACAGTTACTGTTCTATATATTTGCTAAGCAAGCCTGCAGAAAAAGAATCTCAGGGTTGGATGTAGTGACATGTAAATACTCCGATAATAAATCTGAAATTATGAACTTTATCCAGCTAACCTGGCATCTTCTCCAAAGTCCAATTCCTGTACTATGCTCCAAAGAATAAAGACCTAACTTGTTCAACCTTTCTCTGTAACTTAGGTGCTGAAACCCAGGTAACATTCTAGTAAATCTCCTCTGTACTCTCTCTACTTTGTTGACATCTTTCCTAGAATTTGGTGACCAGAACTGTACACAATACTCCAAATACTACAAACTGGTGATGACTGCTGTAGGTGTACAGGAGCATTATATATATATACAATATTATATTGTATATCATCCTCATTCATAAATATATTGCCATTAGTTCTTCACCAATTCCTGGAATTTGCATTGGGGCATGCCTCAACCGGAAGTACAGGTTCACCATCATCTGCTCAATGACCTAGGGTACAGGTACATATATGCTGGTCAGAGAGTGACAGTCAGAGAGTCATACAGTTATAGAGTCATAGAGACAGAAAGTCAGAGAGTCAAACAGTTATAGAATCATAGAGACAGAGAGTCAGAGAGTCAGAGAGTCAAACAGTTATAGAGTCATAGAGACAGAAAGTCAGAGAGTCAGAGATCAGAGAGTCATAGAGACAGAAAGTCAGAGTCAGAGATCAGAGAGTCAAACAGTTATAGAGTCACAGAGACAGAAAGTCAGAGAGTCAAACAGTTACAGAGTCATAGAGACAGAAAGTCAGAGTCATACAGTTACAGAGTCACAGAGACAGAAAGTCAGAGAGTCAAACAGTTATAGAGACAGAGAGTCAGAGTCAGAAATCAGAGAGTCAAACAGTTATAGAGTCATAGAGACTGAAAGTCAGAGAGTCAGAGATCAGAGAGTCATAGACAGAAAGTCAGAGAGTCAGTTATAGAGTCAAAGAGACTGAAAGTCAGAGAGTCAGAGATCAGAGAGTCAAACAGTTATAGAGTCACAGAGACAGAGAGTCAGAGAGTCAGAGATCAGAGAGTCAAACAGTTATAGAGTCATAGAGACAGAAAGTCAGAGAGTCAGAGATCAGAGAGTCATAGACAGAAAGTCAGAGAGTTATACAGTTATAGAGTCATAGAGACAGAAAGTCAGAGAGTCATACAGTTACAGAGAAAGGTTGAACAAGTTAGGTCTTTATTCTTTGGAGTGTAGAAGGTTGAGGGGGGACTTGACAGAGGTATTTAAAATTATGAGGGGGATAAATAGAGTTGACATGGATAGGCTTTTTCCATTGAGATTAGGGGAGATTCAAACTAGAGGACATGAGCTGAGAGTTAAGGGGCAAAAGTTTAGCAGTAACACAAGGGGGAGCTTCTTTACTCAGAGAGTGGTAGCTGTGTGGAATGAGCTTCCAGAAGAAGTGGTAGAGGCAGGTTCGATTTTGTCATTTAAAAAAAAATTGGATAGGTATATGGACAGGAAAGGAATGGTGGGTTTTGGGCTGAGTACTAGGTGAGAGTAAGCATTCGGCACGGACTAGAAGGGCCGAGATGGCTTGTTTCTGTGCTGTAATCGTTATATGGTTATATAGTCATAGAGACAGAGAGTCATGGAGCCATAGTCATAGTCATAGCGGCATAATTGAGTCACGGGGTCATAGAAACAAATAGACATAGAGTCATTCAGTTATAGAGTCAGCGAGTCAGAAAGGCATATAGTCATGGTCATTGTGTCATAGAGTCATGTAGCCATAGAGTCAGAGAGTGATAGAGTCAGAGGGAAATAGTCATATAGACAGAGTCTCGTAGACGTTGAGACAGAAGTGACAGTCATCATATTAGAGAGTCCTAGAGTCATGGAGTTATTCAGTCATAGAGCCATAGATTCATAGACTCACTGAGTCAGAGAGTCATAATGTCATAGAGTCATGAGTCAGAGAGTGATAGAGTCATGGGGACATAAGAGACATGGAGACATCGACTCAAAAAGTGATAGAGTCACAGAGTTACAGAGTCATTGCATTACAGAAGCAGAGTCATAAGGTCATAGATTCTCACTGACATAATCATTGTGTCATAGAGTTATGTAGCCATAGAGACAGAGTGATAGAGTGTTAAGGTCATGGAGTCAAAGAGGCAGTCAAAAAGTCATAGAGTGTCAGAGTCATGGGATCACAGAATTATAGAATCAGAGATTCACAAATACACAGAGTCATAGTCATGGAATCAGAGAGCCACAGAGTCACAGTCACATAGAGCCATAACATTAGAGGGTCATTGGGGCATCAGGTCATGGAGTCATAGAGACAGGGTGTCATTAAGTGACAGAGTCATAGAGTCACAGTTATTGTCTCGGAGTCATCGAATCATGGAGTCATATTGTCAGAGAGTCATTGAGTCATATTCATAGTATCAGAATCACAGTGAAATAATCATGGAGTCACAGAGCCATATGTTCATAGAATCATAGTCACAGTGTCTTAGATTCAGAGAGTCATAGAGACATGGAGAGAGAGTCAAGATTCAGAGTCATAGAGTCATTGAGACAGAGACATAGAGTTATAGAGTCAGAATTATAGAGCCATAAATTCATAGAGACATGGCGACATAGAGTATTGGATGTCTTAGAGTCAGGTAGTCAGAGTTGTAGAGTTAAAGAAACAGAGGCATAGAATCATAGCGCCATAGAGACTTTGATTCAAAGACCCACGGTCATAGATTTATAGAGTCATAGAGACATAATGTCAAAGGGCCACAGAGACAGAGAGACATACAGTGATAGAGTCATAGAGTCATGAAAACACAGAATCATTGTGTCCTGGAATCATTGAGACATAAAGACATATAGTCATAGATATATACAGCATTTGAACAAGCCCTTCAGCCCAAGGAGTCCATACTCACCAAGAGCTCTATCTATTCTAGTCCCTGATGAAATGTATTATTCTCCATAGATGCTGGCTGACCTGTTGAGTTCCTCCAGCATTTTGTGTGTATTGCTCTGGATATCAGGCATCTGCAGAATCTCCTGTGTTTATAATCAAGTGCCTTTCCAAGATTCAAGTTTCAAGGTTTAAAATCCAAGATTCAATATTGAAGATTCTTCATCACAGTTACTTCAAAACGTACAGTGAAATGTGTCACCTGTGTTCACAACCGACACACCTGAGGAATATGCTGGGTTTTGGCAGCATTTTGGCAGCACGTACACGCTCATGTGTCTTTTAAATGTTTTAAAGGAATAATAGCTTTCTTTTGTCGCATAGAAACATAGAAACTCTACAGCGCAATACAGGCCCTTTGGCCCACAAAACTGTGCTGAACATGTCCTTACCTTTAGAAATTACCTAGAGTTACCCCTTGCCCTCTATTTTTCTGAATTCCATGTACCCTCTCATATCTGCCTTCACCACTGTCGCCGGCAGACCATTCCACGCACTCATCACTCTCTGTATAAAAAACTTACAACTGACATCTCCTCTGTTCCAGGCACAGTTTTAAGGTTTTCTGCCCTGGGAAAAAGCCTCTGACTATCCACACAATCAACGCCTCTCAACATCTTATATCCCTCTATCAGATCACCTCTCATCCTCCGTTGCTCCAAGGAAAAAGGGCCAAGTTCACTCAACCTATTCTCATAAGGCATGCTCCCCAATTGAGGCAGCATCCTTGTAAATCTTCCCTGTTCCCTTCCTATGGATTCCACATTCTTCCTGTATTGAGGTGACCAGAACTGAGCACAGTGATCCAAGTGGGGTCTGACCAGGGTCCCATATACCTGCAACATTGCCTCTCAGCTCCTAAACGCAATCCCATGATTGATGAAAGCCAATGCACCGTATGCTTTCTTAACCACAGAGTCAACCTGCTTTGAGTGTCCTGTGGACTCGGACCTCAAAATCTTTCTGATCCTTCACACTGCCAAGAGTTTCACCATTAACACCATATTCTGCAATCATATTTGACCTACCAAAATAAACCACCTCACACTTATCTGGATTGAACTCAATCTGCTACTTTTCAACCCAGTTTTGTAACCTCTGTCAGCCCTCCACACTGTCCACAACAACCCCAACCTTTGTGTCATCAGCAAATTTACTAACCCAACCCTCCACTTTCTCATCCAGGTCATTTATAAAAATCACAAAGAGTATGGGTCCCAGAACTAAGGCATACCACTGGTCACCAACCTCCATGCAGAATATGACCCGTCTACAATCATTCTTTGCCTTCTGTGGGCAAGCTAGTTCTGGATCCACAAAGCAATGTCTCCTTGGATCCCATGCCTCCTTACTTTCTCTATAAGCCTTGCATGGGGTACCTTATCAAATGCCTTGCTGAAATCCATATACATTACATCTACTACTCTTCCTTCATCAATGTGTTTAGTCACATCCTCAAAAAATTCAATCATGTACATCAAACATTGAAACATATAGAGAACCGTGTGGCTTTGCAACCCAGACCATCAGCCCAAGGAGGTGCTGAAGACAGCACTCTTCCATCTCCATCTCTGCACGTCGAGTCCACAACTTACTAACCTACATCTGTGAAATGTGGGAGGACACTGGAGGGCCCAGAGGAAACTCGGATGATCATGGAGAGTGTGTACAAACTCCTTACAGGTAGCGATGGGTCTTACAGCTGGCGCTGTGAAGCGTTAAACTAGACACCACTGTGTCAGTGTTATTTAGCGGTAATAGACACTTTTCCAAAATATAGTAATAAGTAAGTTAAACTCAACTCTCCAGCAGTGCCCATAAGGGCTCGGGACTCCCCTCACTACCCCAAGGATAACTGGAAAGCAGTTTGTGTTCTTGTCTCTCAACTACAGTTGCCCTTCTAAGATCCCCACAGTGAGCTTGTGATCTCACTCAAGATGCGGGCTGGTGCACAATGCCCAAAAGATCCTGGCGTCCAGAAAGAAGAAAGGGTCTTTGTTGCCACTCTGCCAAGTAGAGTTTGGTTTTTATTTTTTTAATTAGATATGGCACAGTAATAGATCACAGTGAGCCTTTGGGAGGTCAAGATCTCATCTTCGTTATATAAGAAGTTCATTTAGAGTCTTGGTTAAAAGCTGCCCTTGGAACAGGTGATAAATGTTCATGGGCTTTTGTAGCTCCTGTCTGATGGAAGGAGAGAGAAGAGAGAGTGTCTGGGATGAGAGTGGTATTTGGTTATGTTGACAGTTTTCCCAAGGTAACGGAACTGTGGACAGAGTCCAAGGAGGGGAGGCTGTTTCATGTGAGAGACTGGGCTGTGTCTACAACTCTGCAAAAACATGTATTAACTCACGACCCAGGCATATGTCACTGGATCATAAAGGCAGGCCTGCGGGGACCTCAGGTTCATTTACTTACCACAGGTACATCAAAACAGTCAGTGAAATACGTTTTTTGAATGACCAACAAACACAGACAACGATGTTCTGGGGTCTTCCAGTTCTGGTGGGTGTATCGCCTTTCACCTCTGTGATATCTGGGTCCCAGCTCATTGTCTATGTCTGTCTCCTGAGAGAAATCTGAAGGTTTCATTAATTGAGAATGTTTGAAAGTGAGGCCTTTTGTTTATAGGTGCAGTCCGGCAGGAGAGGCATGTGTACTAATGAAATTAGCCATGACCAGGTACTTGCGCCCATGCGCTTGTACTCTGCAGGTTGTGGAGAACCTCTGCATCTCCTGGTACCTGACATTGCCCCTGAAATTCAGATTGTTCTCCTCCAGAGACACAAATCAACTCTCCCGAGGTGGGCACCTCCTGTTTACACTACCAGCCATCTTCTCCCTCAGTCCAAACCAAACCTAGGACGCAATCGTAAAAGGGGATGGAGCAGACACAGCATTATGGCTACCTTGGATATCAGCGAGGAACCGTCATGGGGAGCAAGACAGAGCGTGGGTGTTGTGGGAGTTATTGGCCATAGGTCCCATCATCCCACAGTGAGTCGTGGTCGTTGTTTGTGTATGAGACAGAAAGTGACTGAGTCAAAGCAGTGTCTGTATAAACTGAGTGTGTGTGTGTGTGTGTGTGTGTTTACATGCATGCATTATGTGTGTGTGTGTGTGTGTGCAGGGGTGGTTACATGTACACATATGCAGAGTGGGTATGTGTGTACACATGAGTGTGTCAGTGTACATGTGTGATGTGTGTGTGTGAGAGAGAGAGAGAGAAAGAAAAGCAGGAAAAAGAGAGAGAGAAGAGACAGATGGAGAGAGGGAGAGAGGGAGAGAGGATGAATCATCCCTTTTTGTTGCGATATTCTTCCAACTGGAGAGAATAACCCCATCTTTTTCCTCATATTATATTCCACCTGACACCTTCATGCCCATTTACTCATGCTGCCTGCAGATTCATGTCCTTACAGATTACTGCCCTGTCTAGCTTTGAATTGTCAGCAAACTCAGACACATTACACTCTGTCCTTTCAACAAAGGCGCACACAGGGTACCAAAGCACGCTCTGTAACTTACCTCACTTGTGATACAAATCGTTCCATCAATGATTGTTTAATATTCCCAAGTACCGTTTGCTGCCCTGTACAACGAGTCCCAAACCTGAAAAGCAAACTGACTGTTTTTCTCTGAATTTTGACCGTTTTTTTATTGCTGCACCACAGAAAGCATCCTATCCAGATACACCACGGCTTGGTATAACACAGCTCTGCCCGTGACTGCAGGGAGTTGTGGACGCCCGTCAGCATATCACAGAAAACAGCCTTCCCTCCGTAGGCTCTGTCTATACTTCTTGCTGTCACAGGAAAGCAGCCAGCATTATCAAAGACCCCTCCCACCCTGCATGTTCTTTCTCCTCCCTCCTTCCATCAGGGAGCAGCTACAAAAGCCTGAATCTGCATAGCACAAAGTTCAAGGATGCATCTATCCCACTGTTACGAGACCACTGAATGGTCCCCTACTACGATTTATTTGGACTTTGATGAGATTTGATATGCCTCCAAAAACACTAGAACATTTCTACAGAAGTACTGTGGAGAGCACTCTGGCTGGTTTAATCACAGTCTGGTACAGATGTTGGAAGAAGCTACAGGGGGTTTCATCATGGGCATTAGCCTCCGCTCCATCAAGGACATCTTCAAAAATCGATGCCTCTAAGAACATGGCCTCTTCTTATTGCTATCATCAAGGAGGATATTCTTCCATTTACAGAATGCTTCCCTTTTACTTTTGACCGACCAAACTACAAAGCTTTGGTGAACATTCACTATCTGTTGCGAGGACGTGGTGGTGGAACGAACCCAAGTGCTGAACATGGGCATGGAGGCCGAATCGGGAGGCGTTACGGTCACAGCGAGTGTGGAATTGGTGCCAAGGGAGTCTTTACTCGGAGTCTTGGTTTTAGTAGAGAATTCAGGAACGATGCTAGACTCAGAATTGATAGTCCTAAGAACCATGGAATGAGGTTACTCAGACACGAGTCGACCAACGAACTGGCAGCTCCTTGTTGTCATCACAGGATTTTTATACTGCATTTGCTGATGGAAAGCAGGTGTTTGTAGTTAGTGGAACCTGAGAATGATTGGAAACTAAACGAGGCGATTGAGGCCCAATTCCTGAGGAATATAGCCAGGTGGGCGATTTGCTGGAAGGGACCATGACACTATCATGATCTATTCCACAGTAAGTGGAGGATTCATTGGGTTAGTTGTAGAGGACAATGGAGAGGAACAACATGGAAACAAGCCCCTTAACCCAATGGGTTCATACTGACCATTAATTATTCTTACATTAATCTTTTTTTTAATATTCAAGGTTCAAGATTCAAGATTCAAGTTTATTTATCATGTGTACATTGAACTGTACAGTGAAATTAGGCACTTGCAGTAACGACCAACGCAAGGTTGTGCTGGGGGCAGCCCACAAAATTATTCTCCACACATTCTCAACAGCTCCTGGATTCCACCACTCACCCACACACTGGGACCAACTTACAATGTTGACTTAACCTACCACTGTGGACAGCTTTGGCAATGGGAAGAAACTGGAGCACACAGAGTGAACCCATGCATTAGACACAGGGAGAATGCGCAGACTTCACACAGTCCTGATTGGACCTAGGTCCTTGGTGCAGTGAAGCAGCGGTCTACCCTCTACCCCACCATTCTGGAATGTTGTAGGAGCAGGAAACGTGGAGGTTTCGACTGCACTTCACCCACCATATCACAGTCTCAATTGAAAGATCCCTAAGTTCAAACACATACACTGTATCTCACAGCTAGTTAATTTTCATGGTCCTCTTGCTCTCTGTCTGGCTGAGAATCTCACCAGGTAGTGACACTCCCCTCTGAAACATAGGATTGATGAGAGGGTGTACTGGCTAGCATCACATTAAGAACAGTCTCTGCTTATGGTAAGTGGCAACCAGAGAAGCTGATGTACTTATTAAAGAAGGTGTTCCACCTAATGCAGGTGTTTCTGTCTGCCTAACCATGAGAGATACCCACTCAGATTAATCTGGTGGAGCAAATTCACTCTAGATCTGTGTGTGTGTGTGTGTGTGTGTGTGTGTGCGTGTGGGTGTGCGTGAGTGTGTGTGTGTGTGAGTGTGTGTGCGTGCGTGTGTGTGTGTGTGTGTGTGCGCGTGTGGGTGTGCGTGCGAGTGTGTGTGTGTGTGTGTGTGTGAGTGTGTGTGTGTGTGTGCGCGTGTGAGTGAGTGTGTGTGAGTGTGTGTGTGCGTGTGGGTGTGCGTGCGTGTGTGTGTGTGGGTGTGCGTGCATGTGTGTGTGTGTGTGCGTGCGTGCGTGTGTGTGTGTGTGTGTCTGTGTGTGAGTGCGTGTGTGTGCGTGTGGGTGTGTGTGTGTGTGCGTGCGTGTGTGTGTGTGTCTGTGTGTGAGTGTGTGTGTGTGTGCGTGTGTGTGTTTGTGTGTGTGTGTGTGTGCGCGTGTGGGTGTGCGTGCGAGTGTGTGTGTGTGAGTGTGTGTGTGTGTGCGCGAGTGAGTGAGTGTGTGTGAGTGTGTGTGTGCGTGTGGGTGTGCGTGCATGTGTGTGTGTGTGTGTGTGTGTCTGTGTGTGAGTGTGTGTTTGTGTGTGTGTGTGTGTGTGTGTGTGTGTGTGTGTGTGCGCGTGTGTGTGTGTGCGTGTGCGCGTGTAGGGTGGGGAAAGGGGCTTGCCTTGCTTTTCTCTTGTTTCTTTTGCTGGTTTTGTAGTTTTTTCTGGTCCAAGTCTGTTATGTGTAAGATGGAAGTCTTAACTCTGCTCCAAGATATCTATGATCTAAACAACTCAGTCTTGGAGTGTGCTGTACTAACCTGGCAAATTCACTAACTCTAGATGTGCATGCAACCCTTTTACTCTCCTTTGTGAGACTGGCCTTATTCTGGGTGTTACCCGCTGTAGGATAATACAGACATAACCTTTGGTTTACACCCATCCTTGGTAACTTCTCAGTAGACCTAGGGGTTGTCAATACTCTCGTCAATATCCGGGTTTTCCGCCATACACTTCACCAAGTAACTTCCTTTTGTTATTCACTCCCCGCCACTGATGATAAAGTCCGTATTTCTGCTGTCTTTTTAGACCTCCCGCAGCTAATCCCTGGGCCTCTTGCTCTCTCCCTAGAGCACACCCTAGACCCTAAACCAAGCACCTTACCGCCATCTCCACCACCTTAATAAACTCTCCGAGTATCCCTCTCTGACATCGCCATTCCCCTCTCCATCTCCTCTGCAACCCACGTCGCATTCCCTATCTTTCCCATCCTCCCAGCTCGGAATTAATCTGTTACTATTTAAAATCGCTGTTCCTAGGCAAAACTTATGATGTGCTGACGTCAGCGGAGGTTAGGCAGGCATTGGAAGGAGAGCTCCTCTCGGTGGCAGCCCCATAGCCGCCGCTGCCTCCCGGCACTCAGACGAGATTAAGAAATAGTTCTCAATCCCAATTTTGTGTTGTTATATTTTACTGTGCAATGGTAGTTAACTCCCCAACTCTCTGCATCCACGACGCACTGGGCGGGGTGGGAGTGGAGGGAAGGTTTTTTTTTAATTTATTTTATTGCTCTGGTTGTAACTGCATGGCAGAGTCACACGTTTCAGCATCTCACGGCCAGTCCAGAGTTTCTAACATTTTGCGCGCTGTCTCCACGTATCCGAGGGTCACTATTGTCTCTCGTGTAGTAAAAGAATGGAGAAAACATGAGTGATTGGGTAAGATTTTTGCTTCCCGTGTCTGTCCACCGTCCCGTTACATCCATCCTGCTTTGTGTAAGCGAGAATTCGTTTAATAAAGGTGTTTTTATTCAAGTGGGCAAATGACTTTACGTGGAGGAAAGCTGCCGATGTCGCTGGGAATACCAGGATCGGGTTGAAGCCCTTTAAGGCATGCGGAAATGCCCCCCTTTGGATACAGTATATTTGTAATAAACCTATACAAATGTGTGTGCATACAGACAAGCACTTCTTTATATACAGTATAACCCTCAACGTATGTAACTCAAGCCCTCTACTTTATGGATTACTGGGGTGGGGTGGGGGAGTGGAGCAGATTGTTTAAAGATATGCAAGCAAGCCAGAGGAAAGACCTTTGAGTTAAACGGTGACTGTACAATAACTCCCCTCGAACGGTTCCTGGCACTGCATGTAACGGGAATTGTTCTTATATTTTGGGAAATGTATTAT
>NC_082734.1:23582698-23607698 GCF_030144855.1 Hypanus sabinus
ACACCTGTGGCTTTTCCCCTTAGTAATAAGTATGCCACTTTGGATACTGTTGTGGGGTATGTCCTACCAGGGGAGCCATAGTGACTGGGTCCCTGGCACTGATTTTGTGGTTGTGGCTCAGAAGAGAAGAGAGGTGAAGAGGACTGTAATGGTGATTGGAGATTCCATAGTCAGAGGAACAGAGCAGACATCCCATGGACAGATAGAGACACCTGAATGGTATGTTGCCTCCCAGGTGCCAGAGTCAGGGATGTCTTGAATCAAGTCCATGGCATTCTAAAGGGGGAGGGTGAGCAGCCAAAAGTCTTTGTACATATCGGCACCAATAACAGGGATTGGAAAACTGTGGAGGCCCTGAAGAGAGATTTTAGCGATCTGGGTAGAAAACGGAAAAGCAGGACCTTCAGGGTGGTAATCTATGGACTGCTGCCTGCCTCATGTGCCAGCGAAGGTAAGAATAGGAGCATTTGGCAGATGAAGTCAAGTCCAGTCAAGTCACTTTTTATTGTCATGTCGACTATAACTGCTGGTACAGTGCATAGTAAAAATGAGACGATGTTTTTCAGTACCATGGTGCTACATGAAAGAGTACAAAAACTACACTGAACTATGTAAAAACAACACAGAAAAAAAACTACACTAGACTACAGACCTACCCAGGACTGCATAAAGTGCACAAAACAGTGCAGGCATTACAATAAATAATAAACAAAACAATAGGCACAGTCGAGGGCAGCAAGTTGGTGTCAGTCCAGGCTCTGGGTATTGAGGAGTCTGATGGCTTGGGGGAAGAAACTGTTGCACAGTCTGGTCGTGAGAGCCCAATGCTTCGGTGCCTTTTCCCATATGGCAGGAGGGAGAAGAGATTGTATGAGTGGTGCATGGGGTCCTTCGTAATGCTGTTTGCTTTGTGGATGTAGCATGTAGTGTAAACGTCTGTGATGGCGGGAAGAGAGACCCCGATGATCTTCTCAGCTGACCTCACTATCCACTACAGGGTCTTGCGATCCGAGATGGTGCAATTTCCGAACCAGGCAGTGATGCAGCTGCTCAGGATGCTCTCAATACAACCCCTGTAGAATGTGATGAGGATGGGGGGTGGGAGATGGACTTTTCTCAACCTTCGCAAAAAGTAGAGACGCTGCTGGGCTTTCTTTGCTGTGGAGCTGGTGTTGAGGGACCAGGTGAGATTCTCCACCAGGTGAACACCAAGAAATTTGGTGCTCTTAACAATCTCTACCAAGGAGCCATCGATGTTCAGTGGGGAGCGGTCGCTTCGTGCCCTCCTGAAGTCAACAAACATCTCTTTTGTTTTGTTCACATTCGGAGACAGGTTGTTGGCTCTGCACCAGTCCGTTATTCGCTGCACCTCCTCTCTGTAAGCTGACCCGTCGTTCTTGCTGATGAGACACAGTTGTGTCATCGATGAACTTGATGATGTGGTTCGAGCTGTGTGTTGCAGCACAATCATGGGTCAGCAGAGTGAACAGCACTCTGAGTGGGCCTCTCCCCCTGTATTCAGTGTGGTGGTGTTGCAGACGCTGCCTCCAATCTGGACTGACTGAGGTCTCCCAGTCAGGAAGTCCAGTAACCAGTTGCACAGGGAGGTGGCTGAGGAAATGATGCTGGGGCAGGGGTTCAGATTCTTCTGGAGAAGGTTCCATCTTTACAAAATGGATGAATTACACCTGAACCCCAGGGGGATGACTATCCTCGTGGGCAAGTTTGATAGAGCTGTTCGGAAGAGTTCAAACTGGATTGGATGGAAATCGGAGTGGTAAGGCTGAGGATGGGGCAAGTTGGTTTACAAACAGATCTAGTGTGCAGTGAGACTGCTAGCAAAAGCCATAAAGAAGAAAAAGATGGAATATGATGGTAAGCTAACCAGTAATATTAAAGAGGATACCTAAAGTTCTTTCAGATATATAATGTGTAAAGGAGAAGCAAGAGTAGATATCCGACCAATGGAAAATGACGCTGGAAAGGTAGTAATGGGAGACAAGGAAGTGATGGATGATCTGAATAAATATTTTGCATCTGTCTTCACTGTGGAAGACACAAGCAGTGTGCTGGAACTTCGAGAGAGTCAGGGGACAGAAGCGAGTGAAATTACCATTACTATGGGGAAGGTGCTTGGGAAACTGAAAGGTCTGAAGGGAGTTAAAATCACCTGGATCAGAAGGTCTAAACCCCAGGGTTCTGAAAAAGGTGGCTGAAGAGTTTGTGGAGGTATTAGTAATGATCTTTCAAGAATCAACTTTTCTGGCATGGTTTTGGAGGACAGGAAAATTGCAAATGTCACTCCATTCTTCAAGAAGGGAGAAATGCAGAAGGAAGGAAATTATAGGCCAGTTAGTCTGACCCAATGTTTGGGAAGATGTTGGAGTCAATTGTTAAGGATGTATTTTCTGGGTACTTGGAGCCACATGAAAATATAGTCCAAAGTCAGCATAGTTTCCTTAAGGGAACATCTTGCCTGATAAATCTGTTGGAATTCTTTGAAGTAATAGCAAGTAGGATAGACAAAGGAGAATCAGTGGATACAGAGAACTTCAATTTTCAGAAGTCTTTGACAGGCTGCCACACATAAGACTGCTTAACAAGTTAAGAGCCCATGATATTACAGGAAAGATACTAGCATGGATAGAGCATTGGCTTATAGGCAGGGGGCAAAGAGTGGGAATAAAGGAAGCCTTTTCTGGTTGGCTGCTGGTGACTGCTAGAGTTTCACAGGAGTCTGTGCTTTGACTGCTTCTTTTTATGTGATATGTCAATGATTTGGATGACAGAATTGATGGCTTAGTGGCCAAGTCTGGAGACAATACAAATACAGGTGGAGAGGCAGGAAGTGTGGAGGAAGCAGAAAGGTTGCAAAAAGACTTAGACAGATTAGAAGAATGGGCAAAAAGGTAGCAGCTGGAATATTATGCAGAGAAGTGTATGGTCGAACTTTGGTAGAACAAATAAAGGTGTAGACTGCTTTCCGTTTAGGGAGAAAGCTCAGAAATCTAGGGTTCAAAGGGACTTGTCCAGGATTAAAGTTAACTTGCACATTGAAAACACAAAGTACACTGCAGATGCTGTGGTCAAATCAAACACGCTGGAGGAAATCAACATCAACTGACTGCTCATTTCAACGGATGCTGCCCAACCTGCTGAGTTCCTCTTGCAGATTGAGTTGGTGGTGAGGAAAGCAAATACAATGGCCGCATTCATTTAGAGAGGATTAGAAGACAAAAGCAACAATGTCACATTGAGGCTTTATAAGGCACTGGTGTGGTCCCATTTGGAGTACTGTGAGCAGTTTTGGGCGTCTTATCTAAAAGATACGCTGACATTCAAGAGGTTTCAAAGAGGGTTCACGAAAATGATTCCAGAATTGGAAGGCTTATCATATGTGGAGCATTTGATGGCTCTGGGCCTGAACTCTGTTTTTCAGAAGAATGAGGTAGATAGCTCATCTCGGCACAGGAGGAGGCCAAGAACCAACATGTAAGAATGGTAATGGGAATCAGAATTAAAATGTTTGGGCGCCAGGAGTTCTGCTTTCAGTGAAAGGAGCAGACACAATAGATGACCCCAGCAGATTTTCAGGCGAACGTCATAAGGGGGAAGGAGGCTGGACCCAAGCACAAGATACAGGCACTGAAGTACTAGGGGCAGGACGGGAACAACAAAACGATAGACAAGATATGGTGACCACAGTGTGCATGAGGGACGTGATATTCAAGGTGATGCTGGGGTTCCCAGAGTTCAGGCAGGGTCTAGGAGTTCACTGGGCAGGCTGCATAACTCCTGGACAGGGCCCTGACCTCCCAGGCAGGGACATGGGAGCCTGAGCAGGTCGCAGGGCACCTGGGTAGGTTGCAGGGCATAACCCATCAGCAGCAAGGGATAGGTAGGGGCAGAGACCTCCACCGGGCAACAGCAGTCCAGCTAGGCTTGCCCAACAGAGGCAAGGGATAGGAAGGGAACTAGGTCCAGGGTGACTGCCAGACTTACTCAAAGAACTCATCTTTAACAAAGGGAACTCCAAACAGGATAAACAAGACCCCAAACTCCACTCAGTCCCATGGCCCCCTATATACACCGCCAGCCGATGGGCATCAGGTGCCCCTCCTTGAGCCCCAACAAGCCACGACGATCCACAGGTGTGACTAATTGGGCTCAAGGGCGAGAGGAGGGACGGATACAAGACCCGGAGTCCGGATTCCACAGACCAGATCAAGACCCGGAGTGCAGGCTCCGGACCGGACCATAACAGCGAAATGCCTCAGCCGGAAGGACTGAGTTGAGGTTAAAGAGGAGGTGAATAGGCAGGTGTAGCATTTAGACTGCTTGTAGGGATAAATGCCAGGGGCAGATATGTGGGGAGGGATGAAATTACAGAAATCAATGTGAAAAACACCAGAAATACGCTGAATTAAAAGAGGAAATTGATAGAATATAGAACATGAATGGGGTTTATATTGCCCCAACAGAAATATCTACAACTAGTATCATCCCATAGTCACTACACAATAGCATTAAACAATTAGGCCTACACAACAGTATTTATGTAAATCTCCAGCCACAAAAGTAAGCAGCACTAGAATAATCCGAAAGTTTCTAACAATTGAGAAATGAGTGTAACACACACAAAATACTGGAGGGACTCAGCAAGCCAGGCAGCATCAATGGAAGAGAGTAACAGTGGGTTGTTTACTCTTTCCATAGAAGCTGCCTGACCTGCTGAGTTCCTGCAGCATTTTGTGTGCATGCTAGAGAAACAAAGAAAACCTACGGCACAATACAGGCCCTTCGGCCCACAAAGCTCTGCCAAACATGTCCTTACCTTAGAAATTACCTAGGGTTACCCATAGCCCTCTATTTTTCAAATCTCCATGTACCTATCCAGGAGTCTCTTAAAAGACCCTATTGTGTTGCTCTGGATTTCCAGTAACTGTAAATTTTCTCTTGTTTGTGAGAAACGACATGAACTCTGTGCTTAGCTCTGCCCGTACCAGCTTGAGCTGAGGAAAAGTAAAAATAAAACTAATAATATTAAGTAAATAAATTAAATTGGTAACTTGAGTTGTAGAGTCCTTAAAAGCGAGTCCACAGGCTGTGGGATCAGTTCAGTGTAGAGGTGAGTGAAATTATCCAACATTAAAGCATTTCATTGGCACCACCCTCACTCAACCACATAGTCAATGAGATGTTTGTGTTCCCGTCCCTGAAGTCTTTCTAATTTAGATGTGGAAGTAAAATTGCTGTATGATGTCTGATACAAGGCAACATTGAGACTGGTCTAAGATAGTCTTCAAACTAAAATGTACACGCAGTGGCTGCTTTATTAGTTAGACCAGTACAGCTGTGCATTAATATAAATATCTAATCAACAAATTATATGGCAGCAACTCAATGCCAAGCATCAGAATGGGGAAGAAGTGTGATCTAAGTGATTTTGACTGTGGAATGATTGTTGGTGCCAGACGGGGTGGTTTGAGTATCTCAGAAACAGCTGAACTTGGGATTTTTACACACAACAATCCCCAGAGTTCATAGAAAATGGCGTGAAAACCAAAAAACACATACAGTGAGGGGGAGTTCTGTGGGAAAATGACATCTTGTTAATGAAAGAAGTGAAAGGAGGGTGGCCACACAGGTTCAAGCTGGCAGGAAGGTGATGGGACCTCAAATAACCATGTATTATCCAGTCTAATATCTAAGTCTCAAGACATTTTGTGTGCTGATCTTTGATTTATTTTTTTTCTTTGTTTCTCATTTTCTGTCTTTCTTATTTGTCACTTTTGACATATTTATACCTTCATTTGGGAATCTGAGTTTTAGCTCCCTTACCCCTGAGTCAAGAGGTTGAGTTCAAACCTCAATCTGGACAAGAAGACATTACTTTGCAACAGTGTCATCGAGGAGTTTGACTTGGGCACCTCTTTAGATCAGGTATGAAGGAAAAGCTGCATCTACATATTTGATTAACCAATAAGAGATACAGCAATATCTGAGGAAGGTAACTACTGACAGTGCCCTGGTCAAAATTCTGTTCTATAAACAACAGTCAATTAGATACATAATTTATCTAGCTATTCATCAAAAGTTAACTTGCCTGTATTGGAATAATTTCGGAGTACAAGACGAAGTACATGCTCTCATAAGTGTAAAGGGATTTGGTAAGATTATACCTGGAGTATGGTATCCAATTTTGGCCTCCAATCCTACATTAGGATAAACTTAGAATCAAAAAGTTATACATCAAGGAAATTGGCCTTCAGTCCATCTCAACCATGCCAACCAAATGTCCACCCAAGCTTCTCCCATTTGCTTGTTTTTGGGCACAGATCCTTCTAAAACTTTTCTATCCATGTACCTGTCTAAATGCCTTTAAAATATTGTAATTCTACCCACTTTTACAACTTCCCTGGGCAGTTTGTCCAATACTCTCTGTGTGAAAAGCTACCCCTCAGATTCCTTTTAAAGCTTTCACTGTAATTATTTGCCCTCTAGTTTTATACTTTGCTCCACTGAGAAAGGATGTTTACCAACACATTATCAACACCCCTCATAACTTTATAAACCTCTCATCAATCATCTATAATCTGAGAAAAATGTTCCAGCCTAGCCTGTCTCTTCTTACAAGTCAAGCCCATCAGTCCCAACGGCATCCTTTCCAAATTCATCACACTTTCTCCTATAGATGGGTAAACAGAATTGTACACAATACTCCACATGTAGTCTCACCCGTGTCACAAGACAAAGGAGATTATTATCGACTTTAGGAAAACTGGCACCATTCACACCCTACTTTAACATCAGTGGCACAGCAAACAGTTTCAAGCACCTGGGAGTGCACATCTCACTCAGCCTCCCATTATCCCAGCACACAGTCTACAGCTCGCCAACGTCTCTTCTTTCTGAGGGGGGTGAAGAGAACTGGATTATGCACATCCATACTCATGTCATTCTACAGACCCACTGCAGAGAGCATCCTAACAAGCTGCTTGGTACAGAAGCTGCCCTGCGGTGGACAGGAATCTGCAATGTGTAGCAAAAACTGTCCAATGTATCCATGGCACCAGCCTACCCACCATCAAGGGCACATATACAGAAAGGTGCTGGAAAACTGCCAGTAACATCATGAAGAATCCCACCCACTCTGTTCATGGACTGTTGGTCCCACTCCCATTAGGGAGAAGGCTACGTAGCTCCACACCAGGACCACCAAACTCATAAACAGTCAATTTCCCCAAGTATTATGGCTGGTCAACACCTCCACTCATTCCTCCTAGCTGTCAGCAACCAAGTCTTTATAATCTCCTGTCAGTCACCTTATGCACAGACACTCCTGTGTCTAACAGCACATTATAGACATACAATCAATCTATGTATCTCTCCAGTGTCGTTTTCCAATATCCACTCTAACCTCTCCATATACATCCAGAAAAAAAATTTATTTTATTGGCTGGCATTCCTTCATGTTTCATCTTTCCTCTTCTTTTGACTTTTGTTGGTTTTCAAAAGATTCTCAATCCTCTAATTTCCCACTAAATTTTGCTCTATTACGTGCCCTCTCTCTTCATGTTCCCTTGTCAGCCTTGATTGTCTCATCCTGCCTCTAGAATACTACTTCTTCTTTGGGATGTGTCCATACGGGACCTTCTGAATTGCCCCCTGAAACTACAGCCATTACTATTCTATGTTATCCCTGCTAGTGTCCCCTTTCAATCAACTTCGGCCAGTTCCTCATTCATGCCTCTTTACTTCGCTGTAATACTGATGTATTTGACTTTATCTTCTCCCTCTCAAGCTACAGGCTGAATTCCATCTTATTATGATCACTGTCTCCTAAGGGTTCCTTTGCTTTAAGTTCCTCAATCAAATCAGGTTTATTATACAACACCCAATACAGAATTGCCATTCCCCTTGTGGATTTAGCTGCAAGCTGTTCTAAAAAGCTGTTCTCTTGACATCCAGCACCAACCTGATTATCCAATCTACCTGCGTATTGAAAACCCCATGTCTATTTAACATTGCCCTTTTCACATGCTTTTTCTTTCTCCCATTGTAATCTGTATCCATATTATCTGCTGTCCAGACACCTGTAAGTAACTCCCATCAGAGTCGTTCTACACTTGCAGTTTCTACCTACAAGTACTTTACATCTTCTGATCCTATGTTACCTCTTTCTAAGGATTTGATTTTATTTTTTTACCAACAGAGCCATCCCACCCCTCTGCCTACCTGCCTGTCCTTTTGATACAATGTGTATCTTTAAATGTTAAGCTCCAAACTATGATCTTGTTTCAGCCACAAGTCAAGGATGCCCACAACATCATACTACCAATCTCTAGCTACACTACAACAGACAGACAGACATACTTTATAGATCCCGAGGAAAACTGGGTTTCGTTACAGTTGCACCAACCAAGAATAGAGTAGAAATATAGCAAAATAAAAACCAGAAATAATTAAATAATAATAAGTAAATTCTGCCAAGTGGAAATAAGTCCAGGACCGGCCTATTGGCTCAGGGTATCTGACACTCCGAGGGAGGAGTTGTAAAGTTTGATGGCCACAGGCAGGAATGACTTCCTATGACGCTCAGTGTTGCATCTCGGTGGAATGAGTCTCTGGCTGAATGTACTCCTGTGCCCAACCAGTACATTATGGAGTGGATGGGAGTCATTGTCCAAGATGGCATGCAATATCATCTAATTCAAACTGTAAATTGCATGCATTTAGATATAAAACTTTCAGTCATGTATTCATCACTCAAAACACAAAAAATACGTAAACGACATTGGAAGAACTCAGCAGGTCAGGCAGCATCCGTGAGAAAAGAGTAGCCAACGTTTCGGGCCGAGACCCTTCATCAGAAAGTGTCTCATCACTGTTTTCGATTTTACTCTGTCATTACATTTCAATTCATCCAACTGGCTCCCATTTTGCCCTATCATCAACCTGTCCTTCCTCACAGTCTCATTACACACTGTATCTACCTTTATAGCAACTGCCCTATCCTCAGCCCTACCACTCCAGTTCCATTCCCCTAGCCAACAGCTCTAGCAAACCCACCTGCAAGGATATTAGTCCCCTTAGGTTCAGGTGTAACCCACAAGACCAAAGACCAGAAGACATTGGAGCTTTTGGCTCATTGGGTCTGCTCTGCCATTTCATCATGGTGGATTCAATTTCCTTCTCAGTTCTAGTCTCCTGCCTTCTCCCATTATCCCTTCATGCCCTGACCAAACAAGAATCTATAAACCTCTGTTTTTATTGCAGGCTTGACCTCCACAGCTGCTTGTGGCAAAGAGTTCCACAGATACACTACCGTCTGGCTGATGAAAATCCCTCTCATTTCCATTATAAATGGACGTCCCTCTATTCTGAGTCTGTGTCCTCTGGTCTTAGACTCTTCCACCATGGGAAACATCCTCTCCACATCCACTCTACCAAGGCCTTTCACCATTCGACAGGTTTGTATTAGGTCATACCCCATTCTTCTGAATTTTAGTGAATACAGGCCCAGAGTCATCAAGCACTTTTCATATGATGAGCTGTTCATGTCTGGAATAATTTTCGTAAACACCTTTTGAATCCTCTCTAGTTTCAGCGCATCCTTTCAAAGATAAGGGCTCAAACCTGCTCACAATACTCCAAGTGAGGCCTCACCAGAGCTTTATAAAGTCTCAACATTACATCCTTGCTTTTATATTCCGGTCTTCTTGAAATGAATGCTAACATTGTATTTGCCTTCCTCACCACTGACCCAACCTGCAAATTCACCTTTAGGGAATCCTACACAAGCGCTCAGTTTTGCACCTCAGTTTTTATATTTTCTCTCCATTTAGAAAACAGTTAACCCTTTCATTTCTTCTCATTTCTTCTACCAAAGTGCATGACCATATACTTCCTGACACAGGCTTTCACCTGCCACTCCTTTGCCCATTCTCCTAAACTGTCCAAGCCCTTCTGTAGCCTTTCTACTTCCTCAAAACTACCTGCCCATCCCCCTAACTTTGTATTATCTACAAACTTGGCCACAAGGCCATTGTTTCTGTCATCCAAATCATTCACATGCAACATTAAAAAGATCAGTCCCAACATAGACCTCAGTGGAACACCACTAGTGACTGGCAACCAGTCAGAAAAAGGCTCCTTTTATTCCCACTCCTTTCCTCCTGCCAGTCAGCCTCTGATTTATCCTTGCCAGAATCTTTCCTGTAGTGCCATGGGCTCATAGCTTGTTAAATAGCCTCATGTTTGGCACCTTGTCAAAGATTTCTGAAAATCTGTAGGCATTATGGGCAACCGTTAGTCTTGAGAGACCATGGATTGTGCCTTGGAAGGTTTCCAGGGTGCAGGCCAGAGCAGGGTTGTATGGGAGACCGGCAGTTGCCCAAGCTGCTAGCCTTCCCCTCTCCACGCCACCGATGTTGTCCAAGGGAAGGGCACAAGGACCCAAGCGGCTTGGCACCGGTGTCGTCGCAGAGCAATGTGTGGTTGAGTTCCTTGCTCAAGGACACAACGCACTGCCTCAGCTGAGGCTCGAACCAGTGACCTTCAGATCACTAGACCAATGCCTTATCCACTAGGCCATGCACCAACACAATCTGAAAATCAAAGTACTCTATAACCCTTCTGAAAATCCAAACACACATCATCAACTGATTCTCTTTGTATATCCTGCTTATCATTTCTTCAAAGAATTCCTACAGATTTGTTAGGCAAGATTTTTCCTTGAGGGTTTTCCCATGCTGACTACAGCCCATTCTATCATTTGCCTCCAGTTCCCCCAAAATCACAATCTTAACAATCATTCTTGAAAGATCATTATTAAAGCCTGCACAATCTCTTCAGCCACTTCTTTCAGAACCCTGGGGCATACACAGTCTGGCCCAGGTGACTTATCCTACCTTCAGACTTTACACTTTCCCAAGAACCTCTGTCTAGTAATGGCAACTTCACACACTTCATGACCCCCGACACGTGGAACTTCAACTAACCTCTCCATTTTGTACCTTCCCAAAAGGAGATCCCAATGATCCAGAAATCTGAACTCCTGCTCTTTGCACCAATTGCTCGGCCTCTCATTCATTTCCCAAATCATCCTGTGCTTACCTTCACTGGCCCGTGGCACAGGCAGTGATCCAGAGATTACTACCCTTTTCAGCTTTCTACCTAACTCTGTGTTCAGGACCTCCACCCATTTCCTACCTACATCATTGGTACCAATATGGACCATGACCTCTGGCTGCTCACCCTCACCCTTTAGTATTCTCTGAGACTCTGGCTCTGGCACCTGAGAGGCAATATACCAGCCGGGTGTCTTTTTCACAACTACGGAATCTGCTGTCTGCTCCTCTAACTATGGAATCCCCTATCACTACTGCACTCCTCTTCTTCCCCTTCTCTTCTGAGAGCCAAACTCAGAGACCCGGTCACAACAGCTTCCCCAGTAGCTCGTACTCCCAACAGGGTCCAAAGCAGCATACTTATTGTTGAGGGGAATGGCCTCAGGGGTACTCGGCACTGGCTGCCCATTCTCTTTCCCTCTCCTGACAGTCACCCGCTTCCTGAAACGCAGGAGTAAATACATCCCTATAGTTCCTATCTATCACCTCCTCATTCTCCTGTATGAACCGAAGGCTATCGAGCTGCAGTACGAGTTCCTTAGCATTGTCTCTGAGGATCCTTATCTTTTGTGGGGTTTTTTGTGCACTATATTAGATCAGGAAGAACTATTATTCCTTTATACTTACTTGTGTGTTGGAAATGAGATTAAGCAATCTTCACTTTATACATGTGAGCCCAACGTGACCTCCCCTACATTGGTGAGCAATTCCCATGACCATCTTGACTATACATTTTCCCACCCTGTCTTCTGCAAAAATGCTTTTTCCTTTCCTCATTTCCTTTGTCTCTGTCAGCATTTGTTCCCAAGATGAGGCTTTCCTTTGCAGGACATTGGAAATGCCATCCTTCTCACCTCATTTTCCAACCACCTTGACAGGGATGGAATTCCTTTTGTCCTCACCTACCACCCCATGAGCCTCTATATCCAACACATCATTCTCTGCAAAATCTGCCATCCTCAGCAGGATCCTACCGGCAAGCTCATCTCTACCTCCACCCCCTCCCCACTCTCTGTTCTCTGTAGGGATTGCTCCCTCTGTGATTCCCTCCTCCTCTCCACTAATCTCCCTCCTGGCATTCGTCCCTGCAAGCGACAGAGCTGCCACACCTGCCCATTCACCTCCTCCCTCCTTCCTTTTGAGGCAACACGTCACCTGCGAATCTGTCGGGGCCATCTACTGTATCTGGTGCCCCCGATGCGGCCTCCTCTACATTGGTGAGATCCGACATAAATTTCACGTGCGTATAAATGGAGAGGGGAAATCTTTGTCGAGCACCTCTGCTCCATCTGCCAAAAGCAGAACTTCCTGGTGGCCAAGCATTTCAATCCTATCCCTATTCCTGTTCCAACATGTCTGTCCATGGCCTCCTCTTCTGCCACGATGAGGCCACACTCAGGTTGGAGGATCAACAACTCATATTCCGTCTAGGTAGCCTTCAACCTGGTGGCAGGAGCATTGGTTTTTCTTTTCTGTTTTTTTTCTTTGTTTTCCCTCCCCCCTTTGCTCGTCTCTTATTCCCCACTCTGGCAACTTACCTCTTCTCATCACCTCCCCCCAGTACCCCTCTTTTTTTTCCTTTCTCACATGGCCCACACTCCACTCCTATCAGATTCCTTATTCTCCTTCCCTTTCTCACCTGCCTGGCCTCACCTATCACCTTCTAGCTCGTTCTCCCCACCCCCCAAACTTCTTATTCTGTCGTCTTCCCACTTCCTTTACATTCCTGAAGAAAAGTTTTGGCCCAAAACATCGACAGTTCTTTTGTTTCCGTAAAAGCTGCCTGACCCGCTGAGTTCCTCCAGCATTTCCAGCATCAGTTGAATCTCTTGTGTTCACATTATACAGTTCAGAAGCAGAATCAAGTTTGTCATCACTGCATAAGTCATCAAGTTCGTTGTGCATGACAGAAGTATAGTAAAATGCATAAAAATTGCTATAATTTACAATAAGAACTGGTGCAAAAGAGGGAATGTGAGGTAGTGCTCATGGATTCATTCAGAAATCTGATGGCAGAGAGGAAGAAGCTGTTCTTAAAATGTTGAGTATGGGTCTTGAGGCACCTGTACCTCCAAGCTAGTGAGAAAAGGTTATGTGTCAAATGGTGAGGGTCTTTAATGAATTAAGCTTGGGGCACCACCTTCTGTTGATGTTTTCAGTGGCGATGGTGACTTCTTCCACCCTCAGGACTCTCACATATCACATCCATTCTCCAGACTGATTCAGGTGATGAAGGGTATTTCCTTTCTGGTAATTGATTAGGATAGCCCTATATCCACTATAGTGGTCTGATTCTACTGAAGCATGCACAATTCTGAAAGGGATTCATATAACAAGGAAAGCGAGACTGTTTTGTCAAGCTGGAGTTTTGAGAACTGTAGGTCATTATGTCAGGATTAAAGGACAGGTGTTTATTTTATAATACACTTGAAGGCCTGTGAAACATGAGCATCCTCAGTCCCTAAGGGCTGGGGATTCCCAGTCACTGAGTATACTCACAGCTAGGTTTCGTAGATTATTGGACACTGGGGGTATTGACAGATATGGTGATTGTACAAGAAATATACTTGGAGGATCAGCCATAATCTTAAGACTGTAAAACATAGAACCAGTTACCAGTCAGCAAAAATGTCATGGCAGTGCTCCGTCAGGACAGACGACAGACTGGAGAACTCAACTAATGAGACATTATAGGTGGACCTGAGAAATAAGAAAGATATGACAATGTTAATGGGGCTATACTACAGAGCACCCAACACTCCTAGGGATTTAGAGGAACGAATTTGTAAAGGAATTGAAGATTGTTGCAAGAAACATAAGGTTGTTACAGTAGTTGATTTTAACCTTCCACATATTGACTGGGAATCCCATACTGTGAAAGGACGAGATAGGATAGAGTTTGTCAAATCTCTTCAGAAAAGCTTTCTTCATCGGTATGTAGAAGCCCCAAACAGACAATGTGTGATTCTGGATCTGCTATTAGGGAATGAGACAGGGCAGGTGACAGAAGCTTGTGTATCCAGTGACCACAATGCCATTACTTTCAAAGTAAATATACAAAGTGATAGATCTGGTATGCAGGTTGAGATTCTAAATTGGAGAAAGGCCAATTCTGATGGAATCAGAAATGATCTGGCAAGTGTGGATTGAGACAGGCTGTTTCCTGGCAAAGGTGTACTTGATAAGTGGGATGCCTTCAAACACAAAATTTTGAGAGTACAAAGCTTTCATGTACCTGTAAGAATAAAAGGTAAAGATAACAAGTGCAAGGAGCCTTGGTTTTCAAGAGATCGTTGTGGCTATCCCTCAAGGACGAGGATAATGGTCTTCATTCCGTTGATCAATCACAGAGCGAAGACGCCTGTTCGTGTATTCGTTTAATGTGTACTTGATGTTGCACTCCAAGAAGCACACGATACTTCACAAATCAACCAACTGATTCCAATGGCATAGAAACCACGACGATTGGGGCTGATGGGTTTGTTGCAGCCTTCATCCGCCTCCACAGCCGTTGAGTTCGAAGTAACTTCGTCCGCCTGTTCCACCGTTGAGGTCTTGGTTGGATTGTTCTTTGTCAGAGACCTCACCCTCAACCTTACCGCCATGGGTGACCCTACCAGGAGCAAAGCTCCAGACGGCATCGCTCTTGGGATCTCAGGACCACACAAGCTTCTCCACCATGACAAGGTGACAATCCACGGAGAAGTTTCAAGAGATATTGAGGCTCTGGTTAAGAGAAAAAGGAGCTGCATAGCAGGTATGGGCAAGCAGGAACAAATGAGGTGCTTATGGTGTATAAGAAATGCAAGAGAACATTTAAGAAAGGAATGAGGAGAGCTAAAAGAAGGCATGAAGTTGCTCTAGCAGACAAGGTGAAGGAGAATCCAAAGAGATTCTATAGATATGTTCAGATCAAAAGGACTACAAGGGACAAAATTAGTCCTCTTGAAGACCAGAATGGTAATCCATGTGTGGAGCTAAAACAGATGCGAGGGATCTTAAATGCATTCTTTGCATCTGTATTTATTCAGGAGATGGACACTGAGTCTATAGAACTGAGACAAAGTGGCATCAACTTCATGGACCCCGTACAGATCACAGGGCAGGAGGTGATTGCTACCCTGAGGCAAATCAGAGTCGATAAAGCCCCAGGGTGCTCCCTCGGACCCTACAAGAGGCAGGGGCAGAAAATGCCGGTGCCCTAGCAGAGATTCTTCAATCATCCTTAGATTAGGTGAGATACCGAAGGACTGGAGGAGAGCCAAAGTGGTTCTGCCCTTTCAAAAAGGCTGTATACATAAACCAGGAAACTACAGGCCAGTGAGTCTGACATTGGCTGTGGGAATGTTATTATAGGGCGTTCTGAGGGAGTGAATATATATGCATTTGGATAGATATGGACTGATTAAGGATAGTCAGCATGGCTTCGTGTGTGGTAAGCCATGTCTAACTAATTTTATGGAGTTTTTTCAGGAAGTTACCGGGAAAGTGGATGAAGGCAGGGTAGTGGACGTTGTCTGGATGTATTTTCGTAAGGCATTTGACAAGGTCCCACATGGGTGGCTGGTCAGGAAGATTCAGTTACTTGGCATTCAAGTTGAGGCAGTAAATTGGATTGGACACTGGCTTTGTGGGAGAAGCCAGTGAGTGGTAGTAGATTGCTCCCTCTCTGACTGGAGGTCTGTGACTAGTGGTGTGCCGCAGGGACCGGCTCTGAGTCCTTGCTGCTTATCATCTATGTCAATGATCTGGATAATAATGTGATTAACTTGATCTGCAAATTTATGGATGACACCAAGACTGGGGGTGTAGTGCACAGTGAGGAAGGCTATCATGGCTTGCAGAGAGATCTGCATCAGCTGGAAAAATGCTCCATGGAATTTAATGCAGACAAGTGTGAGATTTTGCACTTTGGTAGGACCAACCTAGGATTAGGATTAGGGAATATTAGGTCACTGAGGAGTGTGGTAGAACAAACAGGTCTGACAATACAGGTCCATAATTCATTGAATGTAACTTCACAGGTAGATAGAGTGGTAAAGAAAGCTTTTGGCACATTGGCCTTCATAAACTAATGTACTGAATACAAGAGATGGGATGTTATGTTGAAGTTGCACAAGACTTTGGTGAGGCCTAATTTGGAGGATTGTGTGCAGAGGAGTATAGATAGGGTAAATGCAAGAAGCTTTTCCCACTGAGATCGGGTGGGGCTACAACTAGAGGTCATGGGTTAAGGGTGAAAGGTGAGAAGTTTAAATGGAACATGAGGGGAAACTTTTTCACTCAGAAGGTCATGAGGGTGTGGAAAGAGCTGCCAGCCAATTGGTGCATACAAACTCGATTTCAACGTTTAAGAGAGGCTTGGATAGGTACATGGATAGTAGGGGTGTGGAGGGCTATGGCCTCAGTTCAGGTCAAAGGGGGTAGGCAGTCTAAATGGTTTTAGCATGGTTTCACCAAAGGGCCTGTTCCTGTGCTGTATTTCTCTGACTAGAATTAAGCCATTTGGCCCATCGAGTCTTTCTGAACAGTAGAGCAGGTTTGGAGGTATTAGTAGTCTATTCCTTTACAGTGTTTTGATGTTTGTTTTTCAAAGTTTTTTTTTCAATCAATGGCTGTACAATGCACAAGGCTCTCTATCATTTTGTCAACCCCTACAGTCAAATCTTTGACTTCAAATTCAGGTTCAAGTTTATTGTCAACATACCTCCAAATGAAGCAACGTTCCTCTGTGCAAAAGTGCTCAACAATATATGTAACTCAAACACAACACATAAAGTAATATTATCACAAATAGATCAGTGAATAATAAAATATATTCCAGAAGATTGATATTTAGCATAAGGTGCATTTAAAAAGTACAATTAAGGTATAAGTTATAAAGCAAACAGTATAATGCAACTGGTACTTCATAGGTGATGAGACCTGGGTGGTGGCAGAGGGTTCAGTAGTGTCATGGCCTGGGGAAGTAGTTGTTTTCTATCCTAACGCTCCTTGTTCCAATGCTTCAGTGCCACCTGCCTGATGCTAGGGTGGGGTCAAAGAGATGGTGGAATGGATAGAAGGGATCATTGACAATACCAAAGAGCCTGCGTATTGGATCTGTGACAGGGAGACACTAAAGATCCTCTCGTTAGTTCTTGCAAACCCTTCTTGCATCTCGAGGTCAGGTACCTTGCAATGAATATTACATATCATGTTCTTTATGCTCTCCTCTTCTCTGATAACCTTCTCCTCTGTCTACTTCTCAGGTTTGGAGACTTCTGGTTTTTCTAGAAGCCGTTGATGCCGTTTCTTAGACTCTCATGATCTGAAAGCGTGTTAAATGCTTTCCAATTCCTCTGGGCAATTAAAGTCTCTCATCTCTGATACTTTGATAAAGTTTCATATGAAAAGCTATTAATTAATGACAGAGCTATCGGGGACACAGGGAAAACCTGGGAAAGGATAAGAGACTACCTGCAATGCAGAAAGCAACGGTGACATTAAAGGAGTAACTCCAGCATCAAGGAGAGCTGATATTTTCAATCTACATGACCTACATAAGTTCAGACATTGAGGGCACTGGGATGTTGATTGCCAAGTTAGGGAGGGCTCAGATACTGCAGAAAGTGTTGCAGAACTATGTCAATTTTTCCAGTTGGAGCGGAGGAGAATGAGAGGTGTACACAATTAAAAGAGGCACAGAGAGTGCAGGCGGGGCAGCCATGGCTAATACTAGAGGCCATCATTTTAACGTGGTTGGAGGAAAGTACAGGGGAGATGTCAGAGGTAGATTTTGTTGTGGTAAGTGCTGCACTGCCAGCGGGTGGTGGTAAATGCAGATATGTTAGGGATATCTAAGGGATGGTTAGATCAGCACATGGAGGAATGAGAAATGGGGTGTTACATGGGAGAGAAAGGTTAGATTGAACGGAGTAGGTTTAAAGGTTGGCATAACATTGTGGGCTGAAGGTCCTGTAATGTGCTGTACTGCACTTGGTTCTATGTTCTATGGGGGGGCGGATATAAAGGGTAAGATTTTTGTGATGCCAAAACACGATGCCAAGGGTGGTGGTAGAGGCAGATATAATAGGGAGATTTAAGAGACTCTCAGAGAATTGTTACTGTCACCTTCACTGAGCTCAACAACTCCGGCAAACTCCCATCCACTGCCACCCAACTGTGCAGGGTTCCCTCACCCCACACTGCTCACTTCTATCTCTTACCCAAGGTCCATAAAATAGACTGTCTGGGTAGGCCTGTTGTCTCTTCCTGCTCCTGCCCCATTGAACTTGTGTCCTCAAATGTTGATTCCATTTCATGCCCCTTAGTTTAGTCCCTTCCCATCTACATTTGCAACGCTTCTCATGGCCTTAGTCTCCTCAGTAACTTTCAAGTCCCTGGCTCTGACCACCCCATCTTCACCATGGATGTTCAGTCCCTGTACACTTCTACCCTCCATCAAGAAGCAGTCAAAGCTCTCCACTTCTTTCTTGACAAAAGAAACAACCATTCCCCTCCACCGCTATCCTGCTCTATTTTGAAGAACGGGCCCTCATCCTCAACAATTTGTCCTTCAGCCTTTCCCACTTTCTCCAAACTCAGGGGGTAGACCTGTGTACTCACATGAGCCTCAGTTATGCCTCCTCTTCACTGGCTACGTAGAACAGTCCACATTCGAAGCCTTCCCCAGCTCGTCCTCTGCTACATTGACGACCGTATTGGTGCTGCTTCATGCACCCATGCAGAGCTCGTCATATTTATTGACTTCAGCTCTAACTTCCACCCTGTCACTTGGTCCATCTCCTTACCCTTTCTCAATCCCTCTGTCTCCATCTCTGGAGACAAACTGTCAAGTGACATCTTTTATAAATCTACTGATCCACACGGTTGTCCTGACTATATCTCTTCCCATCCTGTCTCTAGTAAAAATATCATTTTCTTTTTTAATAGTGCCCTCACCTCTGTTGCAACTGTTCCCCATTCGCAGCTTTCTATTCTAGGATATCAGAGATGTCCTCCTGCTTCAAAGAACGGGCTTTCCTTCCCTCCATTACCGAAGCTGCTTTCACCAGCATCTCCTCCATTTCTTGGACACCCACGCCCCCCCCCCCATATTTAATAGAGTTCCTCTTGCCCTTGCCTGCCACCCGTCGGCCTCTGCATCCAGCACATTATCCTCCACAACTTCCGCCATCTCCAAAGGGGTCCTTTAACTCCCCACCACCCTCCACTTTGCAATTCCCTAATCTATTCGTCCCCACTAATCTCCCTCCTGCAAGGGGCCAAAGTGCCACACCTGCCCATACACCTCCTCTCCCACATCAGTTCAGCTTCCCAAGTGAAGATTCACTTCACCTGTGATTCTACTGGGACCATCCATTGTGCTTGGTGCTCCCTGTGTAGCCCGGTGAGACCCATCGTAAATTGGGGAACTGCTTCATTGAGCACCTCGCTGCAAGTGGAATTTCCCGCTGGCCAGGCATTTTGATTCTGATTCCCATTCCCGTTCTGTCATGCCCATCCATAACCTCCTCTTGTGCCGAGATGAGGCTGCCCTCACAGCGGAGGAGCAACTTGGTAGCCTCCAACATCATGGCGTGAAAAATGATTTCTCTTTCCGGTAAAAAAAACTCACCCCCCCCACCCCACTTCCTCTAATCCCCACTCTGACCCGTCACCTCTTCTCACCTATCCCTTCCCCCTGAGTCCCTTCCTCCTCCCCTTTCTCCTATGGCCCACTCTCCTTTCTTAACAGATTCCCGTTCCTCCAGCTCTTGATCTTCCCCACACACCTATCACCTTCCAGCTGGCCTTCCCTTTACTCCAGCATCTTCTCCCTTCCTTCCCAGTCCTGAAGAAGAGACTTGGCTCAAAACATCAACTGTTTATTAATTTCCGTAGGTGCTGACTGACCTGCTGAGCTCCTCCTGCATTTCGTATGCATTGCCTTGGAGTACTGTGAGCAGTTTTGGGCCTCTTATATAAAAGAGAATGTGCTGGCATTGGAGGGGGTCCAGAGAAAGCTCACAAGAACGTTTCTGGGAATAAAAGGATTAATGTCTGAGGGTTGCCTGATGGCTCTGGACCTGTACTCATTAGAATGAGGGGGAGATCTCATTGAAACCTGTCAAATATTGAAAGAGGTGGGGAGGACTTTCCTATATTGAAAGAGCCTAAGACCAGAGGGCACAGCTTCAGAGTACAGGGATATCTCTTTATAAAGGAGATGAAAAGGAATTTCTTTAGCCAGAGCGTGGTGAATCTGTGGAATTTATTACTACAGATGGCTGAGTAGGCCAAGTCAATAGACAATAGACAATAGGTGCAGGAGTAGGCCATTTGGCCCTTCGAGCCAGCACCGCCATTCAATGTGATCATGGCTGATAATCCACAATCAGTACCCCGTTCCTGCCTTCTCCCCGTATCCCTTGACTCCGCTATCTTTAAGAGCTCTATATAACTCTTTCTTGAAAGCATCTGGAGAATTGGTCTCCACTGCCTTCTGAGGCAGAACATTCCATAGATCCACAACCCTCTGGGTGAAAAAGTTTTTCCTGAACTCCATTCTAAATGGCCTACCCCTTATTCTTAAACTGCGGCCTTCGGTTCTGGACTCCCCCAACATCGGGAACATGTTTCCTACCTCTAGTGTGTCCAGTCCCTTAATAATCTTATACGTTTCAATCAGATCCCATCTCATCCTTCTAAATTCCAGTGTATACAAGCCCATATTCAGTATACAAGCCCATAATCAGTTTACAACATACAGGCCAATCAGATCTTACAACTGGCGCTGTAAGGGTTTACGCAAACTGCTACACTACCATGGCATCCCAAAGTATAACTTTCTGCCTGCAAGGTGACCTCGATCAGCTGGTAAAATGTGCAGAAAAAATGGCGGCTGGAATTTAATACAGGCAGCTGTGAGTGCTGCACTTTGGAAGGGCATACACAGTGAACCACTTTGGGGTATAGCATAGGACAAACTGATCATAGCTCCTTCAAAGTGGCAGCACGAGTCGATAGGGTTGTAGAGAGAGATTTTGGCACATTCACATTCATACATCAGAGTACTGAGTGCAGGAGTTGGGACATTATGTTGAAGTCATAGAAGACATTGGTGAGGTCTGATTTTGATGCCGTTTCGGTCACCCACCTAGAGGAAAGGTATAAGTAAGATTGAATGAGTGCAGAGGAAATTTGCATGGAAGTTTCCGGGGGCTTGAGAACTTGAGTTACAGGGAAAGCTTGAACAGGGCAGGACTTTATTCCCTGGAGTGTAGAACAAGGGGAAACTTGATGGAGGTGCACAAAATTATGAGGGGTATAGAGAGGGTAAATAGATGCAGGATGTTTACCCTCAGGTTGGGTGAGACTAGAACAAGAGGTCATAGGTTTAGGGTGAAAGGGGTAATATTGAAGGGGAACTTCTTCACTCAGAGGATGGCGTGAATCTAGAGTAAGCTACCAGTGGAAGTGGTAGATGTGGGTTCACTTGTAACAGTTAGGAGATGTTCCGATCGGTACACGGAAGAGAGGGGTCGTCTGGGTGCAGCTTGATGGGATTAGGCAGAAAATTTGTCTGGTATGGTCTGGATGGGCTGAAAGGCCTGCTTCTGGGCTGTAGTCCTCTATGACTCTGAAGAGTCTGGACGTGGAGTACTGCGTATAATTTTGGTCAACCTGTTATAGAAAAGATGTGATTAACTGGAAAGAGCGCAGTGAAGATTTATGGAGGTGTTACCAGGATTGGAGAGCCTGAACTACAGGGAGAGGTTGGCTGAGTTAAGACTTTATCCATTGGACTTTAAGAGAATGAGAGGCAAGCAGATAGAAGTGTTTGAAATTATGGGAGACATACATAAGGTATATGGTAACAGTCTTTTGCCTGGGGTGGGGGAATCCACAACTAGGGGCATAGGTTTAGGGTGAGAGGGGGGAGATTTAAAAGGCATTTTTATCACACAGAGGATGGTGAGTATATTGAATAAGCTGCTAGAGGGAGTGGTTGAGGTGGGTCGAAATGTATCACTTGCGAAGCACTTGGATAGGTACATGGAGGGGTAAGGCTTCGAGGGATATTGGCTGAACTCAGGAAATTGGGACTAGCTGAGTGGACACTGTAGTCAGCATTGGCTGGATGGGCCAAAGGGCCTGTATCTGTACTGTATGTGTCTGTGACTCAATTACTGTGACTGTGGAAAGGAAGTGAAAGGAAACATTGTCATGCAGGGAGCATCACAATTCTTATGCACATAACAAAAATCATTTGGAGAGAGGTTGTGGGTGTACGGGCAGGGAAAATTATCTTCTGATTTCTGGAAAAACGGGCTGAAAAACGGTGGATGGAATTTAATGCAGACAAGTGTGTGGTGTTGCATTTTGGGAGCACAAACCAGGGTAGGATTTACACAGTGAATGGTAGGATACTGAGGAGTGTTGTAGACAGAGGAATCTGGGAATACTGATCCATAATTCATTGGAATTGGCATCACAAGAAGACAGGATTGTAAAGAGAACTTTTGGGACTTGGCTTTCATCAGTCAGAGACCAAATTGTGTGGGGTTCTGCTCGCCTCCCTACAGGAAAGAAATCGATAAGGTTGGAAGCATTCAGAGAATGTTTACAAGGATGTTGCCAGGACTTGAGGACGAGTTCTAGGGAAAGGTTGACTAGGTTAGGACTTCATTTCCCTGGAGCATTGGAGAATGAGGCGAGTTTCAATAGAGGTATACAAAATTGTGAAGGGTATAGATGGGGTAAATGCAAGCAGGCTTTCTCCACTGAGGTTTGATGAGACCAGAACTAGAGGTCATGGGTTAGGGGTGAAAGGGGTTAGAGGAACCAGAGGGGGAAACTGCTTTATGCTGAGGGTGATGAGAATGCAGAAAGAGCTGGATGCAGGTTCAATTGCAATATTTAAGAGAAATTTGAATAAGTACATGGATGGGAGAGGTATAGAGGGCTGTAGTCCAGGTCCATGCCAATGGGACTAAGTAGAATAACAGTTTGGAACAGAGTAGGTAAGTCTAGGATACCTTTCTGTGCCATTGTACCTAGACTCTAAGAAACTATGGTACCTATTACGGGGAGATCTGTCCCAGTCAACATAGGTTACTTTAACCCCTCAGTTGACATCTGAAAGAGGTGTTATCTGGTCACTTACCATTACTATGAGTAGGACATTGCTGAGCACGGCCTTGCTATCACATTCCATACGACGCAACAATATTCCAATCGGAGAATGCATCACTGGCTGTGAAGTGCTTTGGGATACCCTCATGTCATAAACACATAAAAGCAAATTGGAATCTTCCTTTCGTACCTCAGTTATTCACCTGATGAGTATGGTTTCAATAGTAATTTATGGCCATTCATCCTTTGGACTGGCAAAGTCTATTTACAACCCAGTTCAAAAGCTGTTGACAGGGAATTGTCTCCTTATATGACAAAGCAAGGCTTTAAAATTTTATGGTTCAATAATTTTCAACATTGCTTCCAAACCTCTTCAGTCAGTTTAAAGAACTGCTACCAAGAGAGAGTAAAAATGTAAAAAAAACATTAAACATTTTTTATTTTTGTGCGCACAGCTTTTGAGCTAAGAAGCCACTCTTCTACACGTTGAAAGATAAAAGGTTTTTGATCTACGCTCAGTGGCCACCTGTACAGCTGCCCATTAAGGAAAATACTTAATCAGCCAATCATGAGGCAGCAACTCAATGCATAGAAGCATTCAGACATGGCCAAGGGGTTCAGTTGTTGCTTAGACAAAACATCAGAATGAGGAAGAAGTGTGATCTGAGAGACTTTGACCGTGGAATGGTTGTTGTTGGATTGTTGGTGCCAGATGGGGTGGTTTGAGTATCTCAGAAAGTGCTGATCCCGGGATTTTCATGCATGACAGTTTCTAGAGTTTACAGAGAATGGTGTGAAAAACAAATAAAAAAACATCACGCGAGCAGCAGTTCTGTGGGTGAAAATGCCTCGTTAATGAGAGAGGTCAGAGGAGAATGGCCAGACTGGTTCAAGCTACGAGGAAGGTGACAGTAACTCAAATGACCATGTATTACATCGGCAGTGTGCAAAAGAGCATCTGTGAATGCACAACATGTTGAACCTTCAAGTGGATGGGTCACAGCAGCAGAAGACCATGAACATACACTCAGTGCCCACTTTATTAGCTACACCTAACAAAAGTGGGCACTGAGTGTATATTTAGAGTTAAGTTCATAAGTGGTGAGGTAGAGCAGAGAAATTAGCTACTCTCAGAATGTAGGTGATACTCTGACTAACCATCACAATTTGAACTTGGTGCACATAAGTGCTGATTCCAGATGTTTATTTGCCAGTGAAGTAACACCGAAATATGGTGAATAAATTTAGGGAAATGTGATGACAGAAATTAATTTGATTATTTTCTCTTTGTCTTTGTTTTTCTTAACGGATCGTTTAACGAAAAATATTGTGTTCTTTTCTGATTCAGCCAGGGGCATTCGCGTATGTATTTGCGAGCAAAGGAGTCACTGTACACATGTTAAAGCTAAAGAAATCACTTCAATAGAGTTATGTAAAGTGTGCAATACTGGAAGAAACACAAATGGTTAATGAGACAGCAGTACAAAGGAAAACTAATGCTTATTATCCACTTAATGAGAGGGTCTGCAGAATGTCAGAGAGAACTGCACATCTGAAGCATTTCAAAGTAAATTTATTATCAAAGTATGTATACCTATGTCACCATACACAACCCTGAGATTCATTTTCTTGTGGGCATACTCAACAAATCTATAGAATAACAACTGTAACAGAATCAATGAAAGACCGTCCAACTAGGGTGTTCAACCAGAGTGCAGAAGGCAAAAAACTGTGCAAATACAAAATGA